>NC_137081.1:43127105-43422105 GCF_951640355.1 Cnephaeus nilssonii
CCTTCTTACTCATCTTATCAAGGCACATGGTATTGATTTCCCCTACTTCTAGTGTGAATTTGGATACTTGAGTAAAGTGATGTTTGTCAGATTTTTATACTATAAATTACCCTTGGCTTAAGTAATTAAAATGTATTTTATAGGGAGATAGAATATATTCTGTCTTGTCAAACTTTCAGTTTATTCTTTTATATCAGCATGGATTAATGGAATACTACTTTATTCATGATATGAGCCATTAATGCCATTATTTATTTTGATTCTCAAATTGTCCTAGATTTGGCCACTTTCTGGCCAGATTCATATATAAGTCCTTCTTTACTTTATGGCTCAAGATATTCAAAGCCCATCCTGTACTTTCCCTGCCCATCCCTGAGATCTGCCAAATTTTAAAGTTCCTTTCAGTGGAGAATGGTATCTAGACATCAACATCTGGTTGCTAAGTGGGCTTATTGCTAAAGGGGTATCAATGTTCCCAGACCCTCTCAGGGTGCACAGCTAGGGAAATATACGTGTTGTCATCTATATTTCTGTATTTTTATATCTATACTAGAGGCCTGGTGCACAAATTCGTGCACGGGTGGGGTCCCTAGGCCTGGCCGGCGATCAGGGCCGATAGGGGCTTGCTGGCCCGGGGAAGGGACTGCGGAAGGTTGGCTGGCCACGGGAGGTTGGCTGTGGAAGTGCACTGACCACCAGAGGGCAGCTCCTGCATTGAGCTTCTGCCTCCTGGTGGTCAGTGCGCATTATAGCGAATGGTTGACCCGTGGTTCCGGTTGTTCGATCATAATGGTCGCTTAGGCTTTTATATAATACACTGAGTGGCCATATTATTATGATCTCTGAACGCATAATAATCTGGCCACTCAGTGTAGACTGACCACAGAGTTGGGATTTTAAAATAAGGTTTTTCCATGTATAAGAACTGCATTGTGGGTAGTTGGAAAGAAGCAGAGGACTTACTAGCCAGAGGCTGGGTGCCAATATCTCCTGGTCCCTTGACATATCAAGATTTGTAAGCTTTCCCTTATACATAAGTACACTGAGTGGCCAGATTATTATGTGTTCAGAGATCATAATAATCTGGTCACTCAATGTATATAGATGGAAAGTCATGAATTCATAGCAAATCTCATCTCGTACAAAGGTTCATTATGTATAATTATCTTCACCCACAATGTGAATTTACCTTCACCTACCACATCCTTGGTAATAGTTACTTATTCAGTCAATTCCTGTATATAATGAATTACCTGTTGTTAACAGGCCCTCTCCTCCTTACCCAGTAGATATCCTCTGCTTGGGCTTTGATATCTTTTGCCGGAATGGTGCCAACCCTGTTCCTTACCTCATGTGGATGCCTCCTCATCCTACTTGGGCATTGACATCCCACATCAGTATACATACCCCCTCCATACACTTCCTCAGCCAACTCAGACTCCCCTCAGGTCCAAACCCTATTCCCACCTTGCTCGCCTTGCCCAGGCTCTAACACTATGCTGGACTATCCCTCAGTGGCCTAAGCTGCCTCCTATGAAGAAACCCTTCCTCCCCCCCTTGGAGGCTTGGCTTTCATATTGATTTTAAGTTATAAGAAATGGTTTGCCAGTTAATTTCTCCCATTTTCCTCTGTTCATTTTTCCTTACAGTGTTCTTCTTTACTATTTTCTTATTGGCATTTTATATTATGTGTGATTTTATTTGATAAAGGCTCAGTTGTATAACTCTACAAGTCACAGGAGAGTCCTTTGTACTATTTTTTTAAAGGTGGTTTACCTAAAATTTTGGTATAATTGGTAGGCATAGAATAGCAAGGTATAATAGCTGATATGCTTAGTAGAGCAGGGCTTACCAGTTGGTAGGCATAGTATAGCAGTTGAAAGGTTTTTGTCTTATTTTTTACCTGGAGTAAGTTATTTCACTTTTGGGAACCGCTTTTATAGGTTGACTAGTTAGGACCACATCAGGAACCCAGTGGAGGTACATGATCAGAAATCTATATCATAAGAAAGAGCCTATGATATATATTCAAGAAAGAGAATTTTGTTCTAACATTTTATTTTTTAATAATCAGCAAAGGAAGTATTTCACAGATAACCATTTTACATGTATGAAAAAGTTCAACCTTATTACTATGTCAAGATATGCAACTTGAAAATTAGGTTGGTGTTGTTTTTTCACTAATCTGAAAAAAGTGTTAAAAAATAATATATACTGTTGGTGTGGATGTTGAGGAATGGGACTTTTCTGTATACTACTTGTAAAGTAGGAATCAATATTATATATTTGAGGGCAGTTTAGAAATATAAATCCAAAGCCTTAAAAATATGCCCTCAAAACACTAGTTTGAAAGAATATATGCACCCCTATGTTCATTGCAGCATTACTTACAATAGCCAAGCTATGGAAGCAACCCAAGTGCCCATTAGTAGACAAGTGGATAAAAAAACTGTGGAACATATATAAAATGGAATATTACTTGGCCTTTAAAAAGAACGAAATCTTGCTCTTTATGACAGCATAGATGGACCTGGAGGGTATTATGCTATTTGAAATATCAGTCAGAGAAAAATAAATACCACATGATTTCACTTATATGTGCAATCTAAAGAACAATATAAACACACAAACAACAGAAACAGACTCATAAATAAAGAGAACAGACTGATGTTGCCAGAGCGGGGAGGGGGATTGGTGAACTAGATGAAATACGTGAAGGGATTGAGAAGTACAGGTTGGTAGTTACAAAATAACCATAGGATATAAAGTACATACAAAGTAATATTGAATGTAAACTATAATTGAAAAAAATAAAAAAACTTTTAAAAAGTAAAAAAATATATATATGCCTTCTCTTTGACAGCAATTTCATGTCTATAAATTCATCCTGTGGAAATTATTACAGATATTGCACAAAAATTTGTCCTCAAGGATATTCATTTTTGATGAAAATTTACAAAAGAATTAGTTAGAAATAAAATCTAATATTTAATGTTAATATTATTTAATGATGTCGCAGATTTTAGATAATTGCATTTCAAAGGAAGTTGTACTCTTTTTACAATTTTTATTTTTTTAAAGTTTTTATTGATTTCAGAGACGGGGGGAGAGAGATGGAAACATCAATGATGAGAATCATCCATCAGCTGCCTCCTGCACACCCCCTGCTGGGGATTGAGCCCGCAACCCAGACATATGCCCTGGCTGGGAATCAAACTGTGACCTTTTTGTTCATGGGTCCACGCTCAACCACTGAGTCACACAGGCTGGGCACTCTTTTTTAAAATTATTGTTTAAAGTATTACATATGTCTCCTTTTTCCCCCCATCGACCCCTCCCTGGCCACTCCCAGCCCCCAGGATAAGCCCCCACCGCCCCAGTGTCCATTGGGTATGCTAATATGCATGCATACTTTTTTTAAAAATCCTTACTTGAGGATATGTTTTTTATTGATTCCTTCCCAACCCCCCCCCCCTCCCTTAGGGAGAGGAAGTGAGGAAGGGAAGGATGGAGAGAGAGAGTTGAGAGAGAAACATTGATCAGTTGTCTCCCTCACGTGCACTGACTGGGGATCAAACCCACAATCTAAGTGTGTGCTCTGACTGGGAATCAAATCTTAACTCACAACCTTTTTGGTGTATGGGAGGATGCTCCAACCGACTGAGTCACCTGGCCAGGGCCCTCCTGTGTACTCTTTATGACAGTGATTTTTCCCACTAGTATAGTTTGTGGATGCTTGCCAAAGAGAATGGTATGGTATATTAACAGTTCTCTGTCTGCATTCATTGACTTCTTCAACAATTTATAGTTTAACAAAAGCTTCCCTTCCAGGCTTTCCTATGAACATATTTTCAACCTTCCTGTAAAAGGAAGATAAGCCTGGATTTAGAGGCTTGAGATTCAGTTAGATTAACAAAGAGATGGCATTTAAGCCTGACAGAAGAATTACCATTTATGTCTCAAAGTGTTTCAGCTGTTATATTTACAGCTACCTCAGCTAGGTATTAGAAAAATAGTAATAAGGAACTGAAATTTTAATTGGGTGTGTAGGAAATAGGCTGATATGTAGGTAAGGAACTTCTTTTATAGAGAAAGGGGACAATTGTGGTAGGGGAGTGGAAAGGATGAGAGAGAAGGGCACCAAGGGTTCAATCTCTCAGAAGGCATTTCTAGAACTATCAGAGTGGTCCCTGCACTACCTCTATATTCTTATAGTATTTTAACTCTCATTCTTACCAAAGGAATTGAAATTAGATTTCTGTATTTTTCTTTCTTCTGCTAGACTAAAAGTTTCTCACATGTAAGCACTTTTTTTTTTTTCTAAAAATTTTTGTGTTTTGGCATATATAAGATGTTTAAATGCTTCTGGAACTTAACTAAGTTTAAATATTGTTTTGGTTTTTCAAAGCAATCCTATCTAATAAAAGAGTAATATGCAAATTAACTATCACTCCACTACACACAAGCCACGCCCACTGGCCAATCAGGAGCAAGTATGCAAATTAACCCAACCAAGATGGCTGTGGCCACGGAGCGAGCAGGAGGCTTGGGTTTCCCCGGTAATGGAGGAAGCCAAGCTTTCTGCACACCCTGGCCAGCCCAGGCCTCCACTCAAGGCTACAAAGTTTCCATTATAGAAGATAAATAAATCCCAACAAAAATGGCTGTGGCCACTAAGCAAGCAGGAGGCTTGGCTCCGCTCAAGGCTACAAAGTTTTAATTATAGAAGATAAATAAATCCCAGATACCAAGGCCTCCACTTGGGTCACCGGGGGGCGTGGCCAGCCTGCAAACCACCACAGGCCCCTCGCCCAGGCCACCCCACTCCCCAAGGGAACCCCCACCCTGATCCAGGACACCCTTCAGGGCAAACCAACTGGCCCCCACCCATGCACCAGGCCTCTATCTTCCTATCTAATAAAAGAGTAATATACAAATTGACCATCACTCCAACACACAAGATGGCTGCCCCCATGTGGTCAAAGATGGCTGCCCCCATTTGGACACAAGATGGCTGCCACAAGATGGCCAGCAGGGGAGGGTAGTTGAGAGGGACCAGGACTGCAAGGGAGGGCAGTTGGGGGCGATCAAGCCTGCAGGGGAGGGCAGTTAGGGGTGACCAGTCCTGCAGGGGAGGGAAGTTGGGGGCGACCGGGCCTGCAGGGAAGGGCAGTTGGGAGGGACCATGCCTGCAAGGGAGGGCAGTTAGGGGTTACCAGGCCTGCAGGGGAGGGCAGTTAGGGGTGACCAGGCTGGCAGGGGAGCAGTTAGGCATCAATCAGGCTGGCAGTGGAGTGGTTCGGGGGTGATCAGGCTGGCAGGAAGAAGCGGTTAGGGGCAACCAGGAAGGCAGGCAGGCGAGCAGTTGGGAGCCAGCAGTCCTGGATTGTGAGAGGGGTCCCAGATTGAAGAGGGTGCAGGCTCGGCTGAGGAACACTCCCCCCCCCCCCTCGTGCACGAATTTTGTGCACTGGGCCTCTATTATAGTAATAAAATGAACTAAATTTATATGTCTTGTTCATGTCATACAGCTATGTATTCATACCTTATATTTTATGAGTAAATGTTATGAGCTATGCACTGTTTTAGGTAGTTAACCCAAAAATAAGTTCTTTGCCCTCACTGAGCACACATTCTACTGGTAATGACAGAGCATAACTTTTATAGGTTTCCTTTGGCTTATTCTAGTGTTCTTTTCTCTCTTCTCACAGACAGCATGGTAAAGATGGATGTGAATGAAGAAATTGAATCTTACCAGATAGAAGTTTTGCCTGGGGCCAGGGAAAAACTTTCTTTTTGCTATCTCCTATACCACATCACTCTTGACTCCAGGCTCAGAACTGTGGCTATTTACAGATTTTCTTACAAGAATCATCCACTGTTTCTAAGCAAGACATTCTTGACACCAAAATTATAGAAGCAAAATTATGAAAAATAAAGTGTTTCTTTCTGTACCATTGGCTTATTTAAATAAGCATACATAGTTATTCACCTACTAGATGGAATTTCAGTGAATGCAAGATGAAATCGTATTAGCAGAGTTTTAATGGACCACTGACCTGGATAGTTTCAGTAAGTTACTTGTCCTTAGGCTAGTATCAAATAAGTAAGTTATAAAGTTATAGAAGTGAGAACTGCTTATATAGATCAAATACATTATGAGACAAATAGATTTTGATGAATTAGGCTGAGAACCTCACCACCATGAACTACATTTCAAAAAATTAAAAGGCTTTTGAAATACTAGCTCTCATCTTTCTCATCAGTCTTCAGAAGTCAGGCTTTTCACCGTTTTAAAGGCTACTCTTTAACCACAGCCGTAAAGGTCAAATGAAATGTTTCTTTCTCTTTTACTCTCTTTGTGGTGGAGTTTGATATATTAATATATACCTTTATATATATTTATATAAATGTTTAAGTCATTTACATGAGTGGTATTCATATTTAAGAAGTAATACTGTATTATAAGGATTCTTAATAGTGACTGGATTTTTGGATGACAGTAACAGTGTCATTATTTGAGTATTATTTTTTCTATAGTGTTTCAAGAAATGTTTAAGTACTATTAAGAGTGGGAAACCACTTGGGTTTTTTTTTGTTTTGTTTTTCAGTATCCTTGCAATGAAAAAAAGGACGTGATAAGTTGTTCAACTTATGAAATTCAAGTTACATGTGAATTCTGCCAGGTATATATGCAATATTTGATATTTTTAGCCATTTTAATATTTTAGAGTATAACATTTTTCATAGGTTGTTTCTAAATATTTTGGTGTTTTTCTATTAATAAAAAAACACTTATCTTGTGTGTTGTTTAGTTGAATATACTATTGTTTTTAAATATTTTAAAAATATATTTTTATTGATTTCAAAGAGGAAGGAAGAGGGAGAGAGAGATAGAAACATCAATGATGAGAGAGAATCATTGATTGGCTGCCTTCTGCACACCCCCCACTGGGGATCGAGCCCACAACCCAGGCATGTGCCCTTGACTGGAATTGAACCTGGGACCCTTCAGTCCTCAGGCCGACGCTCTATTCACCTAGCCAAACCAGCTAGGGCTGTTTTTAAATTATTAAATAGAGCATCTAAATTCATTTAACTATAGTAAACATAAACATATTTTAGGGTTTTGATTTCTCTTAAAATGATTACAAATAATAATGGTCCCATGAGATAATCTGTAAAAAAGGGTACAAATAGCAAATGGATGTGGAAAAATATTCTAGGTGCTCCTTTACTCATTTCACTTGAACATGTGGATGGCTCTGAGAAGTCGTACCAAAAAAAGTACTCCAGCATTTTCCAAATTTGTTTGGCAAATTTGTTTACATTTTTCTATAATAGCTATTGTCATTCCTACTGGAAATGCTTTGGGAAGCATTGCTCCGAAGAGTTAACAAGCTAGTATTGAAAAGGCCAGCATTTTTAGTTGCATCAAATACACTTGTTATATATAATTTCTAGAAAGAATGCAAAACAAAAGCCTACAAGTTGATAGAAGGAATAATTGGAAACTTTAAGTCTAAATCTAAAAGTAGAAAATAATCTTGACTCAAAAATGTCTTTTTGTAGTTGTTTTTGTTCAAATCAGGATCCAAAAAGGTCACCATATTGCATTTGGTTAGTATGTTTATTAAACCTCTTTTAACCTAAAACAATTCCCTCTATTTCCTATTCTCTTTTGTTCCCTGTGTTATTTATTTATCTATTGATGAGACCAGGTAGTTTGTCCTATAGAAGTAAGCTAATTACAACCTGGTAGTGTTGTTCAACATGTTTTTCTGTCACCTATATTTCCTATAGCTGTATCTACAGAGGCTTAATTACATTCAGTTTGACTTTTTTACCCCCAAGAGTACTTCATGTGTTTTCTATTACATCATATCAGGAAACATGTAATTTTTTTTGTCCCACTTTTAGTGATGTTAATTTAAGACTGACCAGTAAGTGTAGGTGCTATCAGCCCAATTCAACCATTATAAAGTTCCCATCACTTTTTTCAAAATGGTTTTATCAGACATTGATAATAGTTGCCTAGACCCATTATTTTATTAGGGGTTAAAGTGGTGATTTTCTAGCTACAGTATTTCATTCTTTCTGCACTTTACTATTTAACAGGAAATATTTAGCCTGATAGATCAGGGGTTCCTACCCCCTTTTTTTATTTTATCCTCATTCAAGGATATGTTTATTGATTTTAGAGAGAGAGGGAGAAGAGGGAGAAACATCCAGTGGTTGCCTCCCATACCCAACCCTGACCAGGGATTGAACCCACAACCTGTGCCCTTACGTGGAATCAGATCCCCATCCTTTTTGGTGTATGAATGGAGCATCTTGGCAGGGGCCCTATCTTTTGCTTCTATAGTATAAAATCTGCATGTTTACATATATTTGTCTACTCATAATAAGATAGAAGATAGGGTTAGAATGTCACTAAAAGTGTATCATTTCATATTTGGATAGAAAAGGTAACAAACTTAGTGAAAATAAAAAATATTACATTTTAAATGATTCTTGAATTAAAAATCTGTACTGTAAAACATTTAGCCATCTCTTAATGTTTTACTATAGGCAATACAAGGACCTGTGGAATATGAGTGATGACAAACCCTTTCTATGCACTGCCCCTGGATGTGGCCAGGTAATATATAAATTACTTTAAATCATTTTGTATATTTATATTTGTTAAAACACTGATGACAGTATATGTTATTGTTAAAAGGATTCTCTTATAATGTTTTGTACAGTTTTGGAGTTAAAGAAAATAACCCAGAATAATTTGGGGAAGGAATTCTTCTTTTTCCTCAGTAGCATTATGTGAGTTTTAAAAAATTCACCCTAATATTGAAAAAAAGTTATATCTTATAATGGAAAGATGAAAACGTGGACAAAATCCAGGATTTAAAAGTATTTTCATTTGACCATTATTGGTTGAAAATCACTGTAAACTGCCTAATTGGAAATTAGATGTACATTATCATATATGAAAATTATTTTATTTGCTCAACTCTTATGAAATTAGCTAATATTTACCCGAGAGTATTATTAATGTATTAATGTTCTTAAAGCTAACATCTTTAATACAGAGCATGTGTGGAAGCATTTTCAGAAAATAATACTTCATTGTTGTTTCAGAAATAATATTGCAGTGTTTTGTAACAGGCTATTAAATTATTAACTTATGCTATTATAATTATTCTAATCTTAAAATAACTATAGGTACTAAAGAATTAAAGAATAAATTCAATGTGTAGTGAAATTACAGACTACTTAAGTAGATAAATTATAAATAAAAAATAAGTATGAAAGTGTTTTATTCTGGTATATCACATTTACTCCTTGGACTCAGTACTGAGTTAAATGGACAAAGAGGGGGTATTACTCAAGTCATCCATTTTGCTGGAGTGGTTTCAATAGTCACAACATGATTCTATAATACCCTGGATTATAGTAAACACAGTATGTTTGTTGCTAGAGCCAGTTTTGCTATGTTGTTCTAGGAATTATTCTTAGAAACTCAATCTCAAACAAGCCCCTTATTCCTTCTCCTATTCTTTTCTTAAAATAGTAAGAATTGTTTGTTATCTCGTGATTGATTCTTTACTAATACACACGCCATTTTTTTAAATAAAAAGTATTACATTTAAATTTGCTTAAATTCAGCAGAACGAAAGGAAACCTATTGCTAATATAAGAATATATATGTGTATGTGTATCATAAGAGATTGTTTCTTAAAAGACCTTTCTAATATTATAAAAAGGAAAATATTAAGGAGTTAGAATTGTTTTTAGACTCTATTGTGAAAGGAGTTAACATTCATACTTCCTCGTACCTCTTCTTCCCATTTCTTGATGTCTGATAATTTTGTTTTTTACATTGTCAAGGTTTGTAATATATTTTGTCTAATTACAAATTATTTGTAATCATATTTGCTTATCTTACTTCCATTTAGATAGTATAGATAGAGAAAAAGGGAAGAACTAAGTTTTAAGGCACTGTGTATTTAGAAGTCAGAAGGAGGAGGAGAGGGAGGATGTAGAATAGAAGGCTGAGAAGCAGCAAACAAGAAAATTGTGTCCTGGAAGTCGGGTAGAAGGAAGTGTTTCAAAATGGGGGAACAGTGTAGTCAGATAGTTGATAGGAAAAGGTGAGAATTCAGTATTTACTATTGGATTAAGAAATATGAAGATTATTAGGTGAGTAGTTTCATTGAAGTGGCAGTGACAACGATGTGATTGCAGTAGGTTAAAGAGAAAATGGGGAGAACCAGAAGTGGAAAACATAAGAGTTCTTTCTTGGAGTTTAGCTTAAAGGGAACAGAAAAATATAGCTGGAGGAGGATTGAAGATGGAGCTTATTTGTTTTGCATTGTATAGTGGGAATATCACAGCATATTTGACCCTGCAGAGAGAGAGATTTTTATAAGATTGGGGTCCTTAAGTAGGTAAAAGAAAGGATGGGCTCTGGTGCTCAAGTAAAGGGACTGGCCTTAATTAGACCATGGGCAATTATTCCATAGGAACTGAGAGTAAAAAGGGAGGGGTAGAGGTTTGGAAGGTTTGAATAGAGAAAAGAAAGCATACAGACATATTTCCTTCAATATAGTTACCATAAAAAACAAAATTACATTTCTGTTTATTCCATTGCAAACAAAAATTAACCTTTAGAAGCTATGGTATGCTGTTTTAAATAGACTTAGGGGTGGCAAATTTTTAGCCCCTTGTATTACTTAGGATGCTGGTTAGGTCAAAACGTCAATCTAACAATAGCTTGAACAGTTTGTTTTTCATGTAACAGCCCAGAAGTAGGAGTTCCAGGGCAGGCTGACTGCTATCCTCAACATGTGAATTCCATTTTTAGATCCAAGATGGCTGGCCCAGCTCCAGCCATCAGGTTCACATTCCACCAATAAGGAGGGAGAATGGGAAACAGAGCGCACACACACACACTCACCATTTTGTTAACATTAACTGGAAATAATGCGTATAATTTTCATTTATTTCTTTTGGCAAGAACTCAATCACATGGCCACCTTATTACAAAGGAAGCTAGAAAAATGTAGTCTTTGTTCTGGACAGCCAGGTATTCAACTAAAACTGGGAAATTCCTTTGGGAAAATTTTGAGTAATAGAGATTAAGGGACAGTTAGCAGTCCTTTTCATAGTTTTCAGATATGATTTTTCATTTGGGGACATAGCAATAAGTCATTTGGAGCCTGAATCTGGTTAACCTGGGTACAGTAAGTCCTCACTTAATGTTATTAGTAGATTCTGCAACTTTAAGTGAAACGACATATAACAATCATAAGCAAAAATGAATGAAAGACCTTTTAAGGACCTGCTGTAATGTTTTTAAAGTTGAAAACAAAGTTTTCAACGTCTGGAATTTAGTTGTCAGTAATGTATCAGTGTTGGTTTCTTAGTTAGGGGTATACCATACCTATTATTTATCTGTGCCCAACTTGTTTCAAATAGTATTTGAGAAATTAAAGGTTCATATAATAGTTGTCATAATAATAAAAACAATAATATTTTTAACTTAGCTAGCCACTGTACTAAGAAGGTTATGTGGATTATCATTTAATGCTTCCAACAACTCTATGAAATGGGTGGTTATGGCTCATTTCTCTGAGTCACAAAACCAGGACGTATTGGAAATAAGTTTGTACCCAAGCCTATCCTTGTGTTCTGTCCGTAAATAGAATGTTCAGGCCTCAAGGTATATTTGAATACAGGTCTTGGTATTTGTTATCTTTCAATTAACATGGTTTTTATTTGCTCTTAATAACAACTTTCCCCGAAAATGTTGACAGGCTTAAAATGGCAAAATAAAATCTAGAGAGGACTTTGTTAACATTAGGAGCATTTCATAAGTCCTTCTCCCCTTTTATTTTTTAAAACAAAATTGGGACCTTACTGCATTTACATAGTTTTATATTTTATCAGTATGCAGATTACATTGCATGTATCATAAGCATTTTGTGTGTTAATTGAAAACATGGATTTATGCTGCTGTGTCCTATTCTATTGCCAGAACATGTCCCATAATTTATTTACTCATTCCTCTATTATGGACTTTTATAATTTTATAACTTATTAAATTTGTATGATTTTTATATAATTATATAATATACAATTTTATGAGTATATATAACATAATTATATATAATTTTATAATTCCAGTATTATAAGCAACAGTGTGATGAAATCCTTTATATGCATCTCTAATTAATTTCTCAAAATACATTCTTAAAAATAGATTACTTGGTCAGAATGTATACACAGTTTTGAGGTTCTTTAGACATTTTGCCATATTGTTTTTAAAAGCTAAGCCAATTTTTATTCTAATAGTTTATTTAAGCACTGGCTTCATCATGAACACTCCAGTTTGGGGTATTATTACTTCTTTTTTTGTGTCTATGCCTGTATTTATTCCCTAAGGCATTTAAAATAATCTCGATGTTATAATAATATCTTATAACTGCTACTGATCAAAATAGTAACCTGGCTGCCATGGTCGGGTTGCTCAGTTGGTTGGAGTGTCATCCCATACACCAAAAGGTTACAGGTTTGATTTCTGGTCAGGGCACATACCTAGGTTGCAGATTCAATCCCCAGTCCAGGCGCTTGGAGGAGGCAACTGATGGATTTTTTTTTTCTCCATTCCTCTCTAAAATCAATTAAAAAAACATATCCTTGGGTGAGGATTAAAAAAAAAAAGTAACCTGGCTAATGTCAGCATCATCCATTTGTTAAGTCTTTCTAAGAACAGAAATGGAATGTCTCTTTAGATTCAAATAATATTTCCTAGGAAATCAAAACTTCAACTGGTATTATCCTGATGGCCTCATAACTTAGTTGTACCTATTTATCTGTTAAATAGGAATAATAATCTATGTCATGTGTGTGAATTAAATTCAGAATGACTGATTTCTTAGGAAGTTAATTCTAGTGTGTTCAAGTGTTCATGCCTTGGAATTACAGATTTTTCTATACCATATATCAGAGCTTATATCGCTTTATTATAAAAGCATCAGATTCACATCCCTTCAATCTATCAGGTTGCCCTTTCTTTTTTAACCTCTTAAGAGAGATGATTATCCTGTCCTACCTTTCTTGACTGCTTTTCTCATTGTTTATTCAGCTATATGCTCTAAGTCTTGTTTAACACAATACTGTGCACATTTCGCATTGGATTTGTGCTCGTTTGTTCTCAATATGTTGTTATTGCTAGCAGTATCATTACAATTTTATTCAGTACATATTTTTAGAATAAATTTTTAAAATTTGGATGGGAAAACAATTCAAACAGATTTTGCAAAAATTTTATTTTAGCATGTAGTAGCTACTTTTATATAAGTATTTATTGAAAAGATGCATTTTATTTATTTATATATAGGCATTGGCAAAAGTAGGCTTACAATTGTAATGCAAATAATACAATAATTAATAAGTAAATAATAATACAAGAATAAAACCTGTGTTTTGTGTACTCTCAACTGCAAATCTACTTTTGCCCAACCCTGTATATATCTTTTCTTGGTGACTATTTTTTTTAAGAAATCTTTATTGTTGAAAATATTACATATGTCCCTTTTTTCCCCCCATTGCCCTCTCCCATCCCTTTCTTCCCCCTTTTCTCCCCACCCCCCAAGCCTATTGGTGACCACCTTTTGACAAGATTGCCTTTTGCCACTGTCTTAAAGTTTCTAGTTAGAGGTAAATAAATTTTCTTATATGACAAGCCAAGTTAAACTCACCTGTATCAACTACCGATTGTAGTATATTTTATCCATGTATATAAGTGATGCCATTATATGATCAACAATTCCTTTATTAATAGCATTTAGGTAAATTTGATCTGGAGATCGAACATTCATATTTCTTTCATTTCCCCTTTTAATATTAATATGACCCAATATGTTTTTAGGGTCTTTTAGCTGCTTCTTTTCACTTAGGATCCATCTTGGTGCCATTTCCACATGTTTTGTACAAAACATAATGTTATTTATTCTATATGTAGTTGCTCTTTGATTTGAATATTTGTGGTCAAGCCATCCAAGCAGAAGATATTGATAGAATAAAATTCCTGGGAGGTAATTTTCCAAGTTCTTATGTATTAATTATGCTGACTTTGCTGTTTTGAAATCTAAGACCTCTATCTACCAAAATACATTCACTCACAAATGTTTACTGATTCTCTTCCATGCAGAAGTCACATTGTTAGGTTATTTGTAACATTAAAGTGAATTTTGCTTTAACCTTTTGCACTCGGATGTCGAGTGTGACTCGACACGGTTAGCATTAAAATAAAGGAATCGAGAAAAAAGCAGGCGAGTTCAAAGGGTTAAGATACATGTACTTTTAAACATGTAATGCAAAGTTAAAAGCAATGAAATAATGCCAGTAAACTGCAGATATGTTCATTCTCCAAGAGATTTGTTATTCAGCAGTCTGTCAATTCTCCAAATTTGCAAGGGATTCTTATAATGATAAAGCATATGAAAATAGCACTTGAGTGGAGAAAACTGGGTTATGGTCCCAGTTGTTGCTTAGTAAATGTTTGAAGAATGAACAAATGAATAAATTAAGAGATAGGCGAGGGGTGGGGGGAGCGGGTTACTGTTGCATCTGAATACTCACCTTCAATGGGACCATAAGCAGGTTCTGAAAAGGGGTCATATAATAATAGACATTTTTCTATTGGTGTATACAGTAACCTAAAGACTGAGTGGTAAACCATCCTATCTAATAAAGAAGGAATATGCTAATTGACCATCATGCCTTCACAAAGATGGCAGTGCCCACAGCCAATAAGGAGGGAATATGCTAATTGACTGCCACACCCTCAAAGATAGCGGCACCCACAGCCACAAGATGGCGGCGCCCAGTCCCCTCAGCCCCGCTAGGGTGGCAGGCACCTGGCATGGCCGGGCCCGCCTTCATGCACCTGCCTCGGGAGTCCCCTCAGCCCCCTAGCCGCCCAGGGCCGGCCTGAGGCGCAGGCAAGCCTTGGATGGCAGCCGCCCAGTGCCGGCCGAGGCTTGCGCTGCCGAGAGTGGCAGCAACAGAGGTGTGATGAGGGCTTTGCCTTCCCCTGATTGCTGGGTCACCTCCCGCCCCTGAGGGCTCCCGGACTATGAGAGGGGGCTGGCCGGGCTGAGGGACCCTCCCCCCTCCAGTGCATGAATTTTCATGCACTGGGCCTCTAGTACTTAATATGTTAGCAAAATATGGCCAAATTAAATAAAAGCTTAATTTACTGAACATCTGTGGTTTTGGTGGTTTATTTTTGTTTCTTCTTTAGACTGGGCTTGAAGATTAAACTGTTTAATTGTAAGGAGCTCATTCTTTTGAACATTTATTAAATACTATATGTTAACTTTGGGGGAGCACAAACAAATAGGAGCTCAGACTACTTTAAAGGACAGACATACAAAATAATCAATATAATATTGATAGGTACTATAACCAAGGCATTGTGCAGAGCATAATGGGCATTAATGAGAGAGATTATCATCTACAGAGTGAGGATCTGCTTGGCTTGTAAGGATGATATAGATAGATACTCAGTGTCATACTTTTAGAATAATTAGAAAACTTTAGAATAAAGAGCATAATGGTAAGAAATGTTTCTTTCTTTTACATTGTTTACATTTTATATGATCCCTTTTCAGAACCTGCTTATGGTCCTATTGAAGGTGAGTGTTCAGATGCAACAGATTCCACAAGAGAAGGAAACCATTCTGATGGTTTAGGGGAACTAAGTTAAAATATTATAAATTTAACATCCCCATTTGTAGGGACATAGTCTAGGGCCGTGGTCGGCAAACTGCAGCTCGTGAGCCACATGCGGCTCTTTGGCCCCTTGAGTGTGGCTCTTCCACAAAATACCACGGCCTGGGCGAGTCTATTTTGAAGAAGTGGTGTTAGAAGAAGTTTAAGTTTAAAAAATTTGGCTCTCAAAAGAAATTTCAATCGTTGATATTTGGCTCTGTTGACTAATGAGTTTGTCGACCACTGGTCTAGGGAGTGAGTTTAGATCTCTTAACTTGGCATTTTATAGTTTTTGCTCTGAAATAACAAAGAGTAAGTGCTCCCAATTTTCAGTTTTAAGAATTACTTAGTAAAGAGTATCTTCATAAAGGTTGATGTCCAGACATTCAGGAGATATTTAAATTATGCATTTATTATGTTGGCATGCAGGACCTATCCAAGTTAAATGTAGCTTTAAAAATAATCTTGCTTCATTTTTAAGAACTGTGGTGAAAAAAAATCAATATTTTAAGTAAAAATTTTTTATTTTAAAATTAACTATTATTACATTGGTTGCTATTTCTTCACTGAATTGTGACAGAGGCATTCTTTAATATGTGGTAACATAAAGAACCTGATTTACTTCTTAATTCATCCAGAAGTAATATTTTTATAAGAAAATTCTCATTTTAAAAGTGGTAAGTAACCTGAAGTCTATGTAAATACAGTACTTTTTTCAAAAGTCATTATACCACGGAGCATATATTTTTATTGTGATATGGCAGAAATTAATAATGGTCTATTTTTAATGTCCAGTGAAGTTTATATAAAGTTTCTTTGCCTCAAGTTTTATTTTTATATGCTCTCAAGTGAGCTATGAGACCTAGTAATATATCAGCATTGCTTATTCTTGGGTAATGGGTTTCTCTATGATTACTTGAAATATAGTATGTTTATCTATACTAACAATAGATTCTTTTATAGTTAACAGACTGCTATTTCATTGTTAATGGTGGTTTTACATGTTGTGGAAATGAATTTCCTTATTTTACTTATTTGATCAAATTGAAAATCTTAACTATATTTTAAAACTTTTTGCCACAGCGTTTTACCAACGAGGATCATTTGGCTGTCCATAAACATAAACATGAGATGACACTGAAATTTGGTCCAGCACGTAATGACAGTGTCATTGTGGCTGGTTAGTATATGCTTTTATTAATAGCTTATATACATATTTCACCTGGAATGTGCACAATTTTTGTGTATTCTCTGTAAATAATATAGTCTGGTGATATTCCAATGACTTCATTTGCAATAAATGTTGGCAACATGTATTTTACCCATTACATATCCATGTTTCCTTCTGACCATTCATTTCACTTTTTGTATGAATTTCAAATGTAGATTTCAATGTCAATTTTGTGGAAGTTAATGCTTTGGGAGCATTCATACCATCTCCAAAGTTTACATTTAATAGACAATTGAACTAATGTGATGTTTAGTTATTGTTTCTTTTAGCTGTTCACACCTGGTCTACAGTGCTGTGCGAAGATAGAAAATGATCACACTCCTCCTGTTGGAGAAAGAGCACTTAGCTGACTTGTTTATTAGGATTTTTGTTTCTATTTCTTTGTACTAAACATCCATGTTAGTAAAATAACTCTGAATACTCTCCTAAATTCAGTCATTTTTGTATGTTGATCCTATGAACATACAGTATCACCTAAGCAGATGATTATCTTTCACAATATGTGAAAAGAGAATATACATTGTTTTATTGTCCTTCATGCTGTGTTAGTTGCTCCTTTTTAGGTATTTAAATATATATAAGCACACAACTGTGTATGTGTACACAAACATAATATGTGTAATTTTACCATATTTTATATATTTTCTAAGTATTGTGATAAAATGTTTATATGAAATCTAACATATTTATATAAATTTCAGACTTTTAGTATCATAACCTCAGATTTACATATCATAAATATTCAGAATAACACTAAATTATTTTCTTCTATAAAGCTTAGGTTATACTTTTTGTAAGTCTGTATTTATATCTGAATACTGAATATTATTAATACTTTAAAATTATCACCCTAATCTAGAGATCAGTTTTACATATGCAATCTTTGGAGCAATATGAGGCAAATATTATTAGGTGGTTCTTCTAGTACTTTCAGTATCAAAATTTTTGTAATGAAAAATTTAGAGGTAACAAAAAGTTGGTAAATTATCAAAATAATTTATTTATGAAAAATGTAGGGAAATGTTCAACCTGTCTTCAACTCCACAAGTAAAAGGAAGCTAAAAAGAGTGAGGTGTGCATTTCTTTAGAGTGTCATATATCAGATATTATAAGCTGGAACCAGAAAACAGTCAAATAAGCAGTATAACACCAACAACTGGAAGGGTCACTCTCCTAGGTATGAAAGTCTTTGCTTCTCTAAAACTGTCTTAGAGCAATATTTCTCTTTGTAACTTTAACTCAGAAGTGTTTGAGATTACTTTCTAAAAACTGCTTTTCTATCTGCATTTAGTACAATAAAAAAATATAACACATTCAGACACAGTACTTGACCATTTTTTTACTTAAGTCAAGGTGAGTAATTTAGCATTACTATATAAATAGAATGCATGATGTATGTACTATATATTTGATGATCAACAGTCATAAGCCATCTGCATGTTAAAACAATTGTGCCTGTGTTGACTTTTCTCAAGCTTGATCATTCCAGTAATCACTGATAAATGTGACTTATACATATGCATTTTATTTTTAAGACTTTTCTCTCTCTCTCAAACACAAATTATGAGCCTTCCGTTGAGCTTAGATAGATAAACCCTTTAAGTGTGAACAGAAGACTCAAATTTATATACAGTTTACAAATTCAGTCATGCTAGACCTAAGCTGATAGGCATGTGTGCTGGGACCTTATATAGTATGATTTTAGAAATCTTTTTGGGGATGAGGGTATGTAAGTTGCAAACAGACTAATAGGTAAAAGGACACAATAGACTTTTTCAGTAATTCTAATAATACTAATAGTATATAAGATTGGCCTACATTATGTGGAATATGACAAGTAGGTCATTTTAATGCTAAATATATATATATATATATATATATATATATATAGTAAACATTAATACTCTAATGTCTTGTAGTGTATGTGTGAGGGCAATAATAAAACAATAAGTAATGCCCATTTTGGAGACACAGTAATTAACAAATGTATGAATATTAATTTCACAAAAGATTTTATGAATATTTTAGCTTAAACTAGGAGTCATCTTATACTTTTATTTCGCTTAGGCTAGATTGGTGATACAAGCTATAAAACTGATGCCCTAAAAGATGTAAAATGTGACTAGAATTTCAATGTACTATCAACTCTGATCTATATGAATAAATAGCCTTGAGAATAATAAGGTTTAACAGACAAAATTCATAAATTTACTATTTTTTATTACACGTGGACCTTAACAGCCATTTGTTCTGTAACCAACACGTACATATATACTAATGTAGTACACGAGTTAATGCACATAGCATGAGTAATGTTCAAATATAGTGAAAATATTTCAAGTTTTTAAAATGTAAAGTTGAAGTCCTTTGCTGTCCCAGAAATTATGCTAGAGCATTCCATAGATATGGAACTCTTTCATAACTAGCTCCTTGTATAAGCTTGAAAAACGCATTAAAATAGAAAGTTGGCTTCAATAGGTAGTAATGAGGGTTTTGTTTTAGTTTGTTTTTGTTATAGGGCTCTTATTTTAACCTTTTTCCTTGTAATATTTTGATTTACCTGCTAAAGATTGTTTTATCTTAAGCATGCTTTCATAAAAGATTATGAGCACTAGTGGAAGGACCAAGTTGAGTGTATATACATGCTCTTGTCTAGTTTTCCCCAAACTGCATGTATTTTAAACATAATTTTTAATGTAAATTTTAAAAAATCTTATGTTGACTGATGATAATAGTTGATCTCTGAGTAGAGCATGTGTATGTCAGTCTACTCAGAAGGTATGGACTAAGAAACAAAAAGGACTTCTTTCATGGTTCATAAACTTTGAGGAAATATCTTGAACTGCAACAAAAACTTAACCAAATTTTGTTTGCTTCAAAGGAAAAGGACTTTCCAAAGAGAAAATTTAACAGCTGACTGAAGCAGTCCTGCTAACTTGTTAATTTATTAGGTATATTTTAGGGTTCTTTATGATATTTAAATCTATATGATTACTTCTTGACATTTATTTCAGATCAGACCCCAACACCAACAAGATTCTTGAAAAACTGTGAAGAAGTGGGTTTGTTTAATGAGTTGGCAAGTCCATTTGAGAATGAATTCAAGAAAGCCTCAGAAGATGACATTAAAAAAGTATGTTGTTCACTATGATATTAAAGAGTACTTCTCACAGAACAACAATTATAGTTTATATTTCTTTTTATTTTAGATATACTGATTGGCTTTTTTTAAACTCCTAACATTTTCTTTAATGTTTATCTTAGATGCCTCTAGATTTATCCCCTCTTGCAACACCCATCATAAGAAGCAAAATTGAGGAACCATCTGTTGTAGAAACAACTCACCAAGATAGTCCTTTACCTCACCCAGAGTCTACCACCAGTGATGAAAAGGTTAGAAATTTGTATTTATGGTAGAAACACATACTAAGTGGAAAATTAGCTTCCTAAGTAAGGATTAATATTTGATCTACATAACTAGTAGATTGTACATAATTCAGTGTCAGGTTATATGTGAAAGCCTGTGAATAGTCAGAAATTCCAGGGAAAGAAGATTCTAGCTTTATAGATAATTAGCTTTTTATTACGCACAGAAAATTTATAAGGGAAAACAGCAGTCACTTTAGATAAAACTTACTTTTTAAAGGATATATAAATTTAACTTAAATTTTCTGGGTTTTGCTTTTTCATTTTTAACTACTTATATACAGTGATAGCTTAATTAAGAATCTCTACAATGAATATTGAACAAAGATTATTTCAGCTTTTAAGGGTTATGGGCATAGTTACTCATTCTCAGCAATGCATCTTCAGTATCAGCACTAAGATGATGATGATACTGTCTTAGTACAGGCCTTTACTAGGTGGTTTAGGGCCTCACTTCTGGATCTTGAATAGTCTATTAACTTGAACCACCTGGCTCTCATCTTAAACTTAGTATGTCTAAATTAGAGCCCTTGATTCTTTCTACAGTTTGTCCTATCTCAGTATATTTTCTCCCAATCCATCTAGTTTCTCAAGACAAGAATCCTTAATTTTTTTTCTTTTCCTTCACACTGAAATCAGCAGCAAATCTTATCAGACCTACTTTCTGAGTAAAACCTTCTATCGTCTTCTGTCATCAGTGTCACCGCTTTAGTTCAAGCCATCTTAATACATTGTCACTTCCCTGCTTGAAATCCTTCAGTGGTTTGCCATTGCATTTAAGGTAACTCACACTCCTTCCATACCCCTCATTGATCTGGGTTTGTCTACCAATCCAATCTCACCTCATGCCACTCTCCTGATGTCTTTATCAAATATTGCAAGCTTTTTCTTGCCTCAAAGACATTGCTTCCTTCTCACTATAATGATCTCCTTATCCTTTCAGTGTCAGTTCAAATACCATTTTTTCAAAGAAGCTCACTTTACTTCACTGTACTATCTAAAGTAGCCAGCTCCAACCTTCTTCCAGTTAATCTTTCATTATTTATATTATGTAGTACTTTTACTCTATAGCACATTTCAATCTGAAATTCTTTTTGTTTTACTTGTTTATTGTCTGTCTCTTCTGACTAGTCCTTGAGAGCATGTTGTAAATTATTAAACTTGTTGAATAGGTGAATTTCTAATAGTATTAGTTTATCTTTCTATGAAAAATTGGACAAATGTTACTTAGGCTTTTAAAGGGTTACGGGCCCTAACCGGTTTGGCTCAGTGGATAGAGCGTCGGCCTGCGAACTGAAGGGTCCCAGGTTCGATTCCGGTCAAGGGCGTGTACCTTGTTGTGGGCACATCCCCAGTAGGGGGTATGCAGGAGGCAGCTGATCAATGGTTCTCTCTCATTGATATTTCTTAACTCTCTATCCCTCTCCCTTCCTCGTATAAGCTATAACAGTCTCCCTAGACCTCTTTACTTCTTTTTTAAAAATTGATTTTAGAGAGAGGAAAGAGTGAGAGAAACATTGATGTGAGAGAGAAACATTAACCAGTTGCCTTCTGTATGTGCCCTGACTGGGGATCAAACCTGCAACCCGGCTATGTGCCCTGACCAGGAATCAAACCAACAATCTTTTGGTGTATGGGACGACACTCCAACCACCTGAGCCACAATGACCAAAGCCTCTTTCCTCTTTTTATAATATAGTGATAGAGTAGAGCTAGGCAATCCCTTCTGGATTTTAAGTTCTATGACTCCTGAGAATGGTTTGTATTTTTTTTTTAAACATATTTTTATTGATTTCAGAGTGGAAGGGAGAGGGGGAGAGAGATAGAAACATCAATGATGACAAAGAATCATTGATTGGATACCTCTTTTACACCCCACTGAGGATTGAGCCTGCAACCTGAGCATGTGCCTGGACTGAGAATTGAACTGTGACCTCCTGGTTCATTGATCGATGCTCACCCACTGAGCCATAGCAGCTGGGCTGTATTTTTATCTTTTACTAAAATTCTCATGGAGTCATAGCCAAGTTATTCAATTCAGCCTGACTTATTTCTGGATTGATAGGAAAACAAGTTGTACTGATAAATATGAACATTGCATTTGAAACGTTATAGCTGCTTCTAAAATTTTCTTGTAATTAACTTTAGATGTTTACTTTTGGGGGTATTAAGAATCATCCTGTGGATACTTTTCGAAATGTGTTATTTTCTGTTCATTAAGGTACATAAATTGACTTGCATTTTTAAATTCCACTCTTTCTCTATCTCATTATTAAATAGGAAGTACCACTGGCACAAACTGCACAGCCAACATCAGCTATTGTTCGTCCAGCATCATTACAGGTTCCCAATGTGCTGCTTACAAGTTCTGACTCAAGTGTAATTATTCAGCAGGCAGTACCTTCACCAACCTCAAGTACTGTAATCACCCAGGCACCATCCTCCAATAGGCCAATCGTGTAAGTGATTTGGGCCAATTATTGACCTGTTTATGAATTAAGTTTTTGTTGCTGTTTTATTGTTTGAATTGTGACCTTAGTTTTGTGTGTTTGTCATATTCTGCATGCTTTGATTTTTAGAAAAATTACTTGTGTAGTCTTTTAAATATATATGTGTGTGTGTGTGTGTGTATCCTATCTAATAAAAGTAATATGCAAATTGACCATACCTCTGCTACACCCACATGCCACACCCACCAGCCAATCAGGAGCGAATATGCAAATAAACCCAACCAAGATGGTTGTGGCCACGGAGAGGAGGAGGGAGGCTTGGGTTTCCCCGGCAGTGGAGGAAGCCAAGCTTTCCGCCTACCCTTGCAGGCCTAGGCCTCCACTCCAGGCTACAAAGTTTCAATTATAGAAGATAAATAAATCCCAACAGAAATGGCTGCCGCCACTGAGCGAGCAGAAGGCTTGGCTCCGCTCCAGGCTACAAAGTTTCAATTATAGAAGATAAATAAATCCCAGATACTTGGGCCTCCACTTGGGTCGCCAGGGGGCGTGGCCGGCCTGCAAACCACCACAGGCCCCTCGCCCAGGCCGCCCCACTCCCCAAGGGAACCCCCACCCTGATCCGGGACACCCTTCAGGGCAAACCAGCTGGCCCCCACCCATGCACCAGGCCTCTATCCTACTAATAAAAGAGTAATATGCAGATTTACCATCACTCCAACACACAAGATGGCTGCCCCCATGTGGATACAAGTTGGCCATCAGGGGATGGCATTTGGGAAGGACCAGGTCTGCAAGGGAGGGTAGTTGGGGGCAATCAAGCCTGCAGATGAGGGCAGTTAGGGGTGACCAGGCCGGCAGAGGAGGGAAGTTGGGGGTGACCAGGCCTACAGGGAAGGGCAGTTGGAGGGGACCCAGGTCTGCAGGGGAGAGCAGTTGGGGGGACCAGGCCTGCAGGGGAGGGCAGTTAGGGGCAAACAGGCTGACAGGGGAGCAGTTAGGCATCAATCAGGCTGGCAGGGGAGTGGTTAGGGGGTGATCAGGCTGGCAGGCAGAAGCAGTTAGGGGCAATCAGGAAGGCAGGCAGGCGAGCAGTTGGGAGCCAGCAGTCCTGGATTGTGAGAGGGATGTCCGACTGCCCGTTTAGGCCCGATTCCACCAGGATCGGGCCTAAACGGGCAGTCGGACATCCCTCGAGGGGTCCCAGATTGAAGAGGGTACAGGCTGGGCTGAGGGACACCCCCCCCCTAGGGTACGAATTTCGTGCACCGGGCCTCTAGTGTGTGTGTGTGTGTGTGTGTGTGTGTGTGTGTGTGTGTCCTATCTAATAATAGACAAATATGCAAATTGACCATACCTCCGACACATCCACAAGCCACGCCCACAAGCCACACCCACCATCCAATCAGAGCGAGTATGCAAATTAACCCAAACCAAGATGGCTACAGCCACAGAGAGCAAGGTTTCCTAGGTAACAGAGGAAGCCAAGCTTTCTGCCAGCCGTTGCAGGCCTAAGCCTCCACTCAAGCTACAAAGTTCCAATTATAGAAGGTAAACAAATTCAAACAAATGGCGGCAGAATGGAGCTTGAGAGAGCAGGCCAGGGTTGCCGCCGGCAACAGGGGAAGCAAAGCTTTCCACACACCCTGGCCGGGTCCACCCGCTTAAGGCAACAAAGTTTCAATTATAACCCCAACACAAATGGCTGCGGGCCTCGGAGGGAGCCCCAGGCTTCACTCTGCTCCAGGCTACAAAGTTTCAATTGTAGAAGGAAAATAAATTCCAGATACCAGGGCCTCCGCTTGCGTTGCCAGGGGGCGTGGCCCGCCTGCAAATCACCACAGGCCCCTCACTCAGGCCACCCCACGCCCCAAGGGAACCCCACCCTGATCCGGGACACCGTTCAGGGCAAACCAGCTGTCCCCCACCCCTTTACCAGGCCTCTATCCTATCTAATAAAAGGTACTATGCAGATTGATCATCACTGCAACACACAATATAGCTGCCCCCATGTGGTCAAAGATCCTGCCCCCATGTGGACACAAGATGGCCAGCAGGGGAGGGCAGTTGGGAGGCACCCGGCCTGCAAGGGAGGGCAGTTGGAGGTGATCAACCCTGCAGGAGAGGGCAGTTAGGGGTAACCAGGCCGGTAGAGGAGGGAAGTTGGGGGCAAACAGGCTGGCAGCGGAGTGGTTAGGGGGTGATCAGGCTGGCAGGCAGAAGCGGTTAGGGGCAATCAGGAAGGCAGGCAGGCAAGTAGTTGGGAGCCAGCAGTCCTGGATTGTGAGAGGGATGTCCGACTGCCCGTTTAGGCCCGATCCCTGGGATTGGGCCTAAACGGGCAGTCGGACATCCCTTGAGGGGTCCCAGATTGGAGAGGGTACAGGCTGGGCTGAGGGACAACCCCCCTCCGTGCACAAATTTCGTGCATCGGGCCTCTAGTATATATATAGTGATGGGCAACCTTTTGAGCTTGGTGTGTCAAACTTTGCCAAAAAAACTGAGCGTAACTCGGGTAGTGTGTCACTTTGAGGAAAAAACTAACTCGAAAACTCTAGTCGCAAATGTTTCATCCTTGGCATGCGGCCGCGTGTCATTAGAAATGGCTACGCGTGTCAGTGCTGACACGTGTGTCATAGGTTCGCCATCCTACATAATAAAATGGTAATATGTAATTTACCATCACTCCGCTACGCCCATGATTGGGCCAGCAGGAGCCACAGGGGGCGGGACTCAGGGTGGCCAGGGTAGCTGATTGGGCCAGCAGGACGCTGAGCTCGCGGCGCCAGTGGCGCCGCGAGCTCAGCATCTGTGTCATGGCTGCGCCGGAGGCTTTCGGAAGGCCTGGTGCACCGGCAGACAGCCGGCCAGCTCCCCCGCGATCAAAAGCCAAAGTGGGGGAGCTGGCCGGCTGTCTGCTCCGGCACAAGGCCTTTCGAAAGCCTCCGCCACGCCGGAGGCTTTTGGAAGGCCTGGTGCACCGGCGGACAGCCAGCCCGCTGGTGCACCAGGTGCATGATTAAATCATGCACTGGGCCTCTAGTCACTGAATATAATGTAATTAGAAAATAAATACCTAGAGGGACCCCACAGGTGCACGGATCCATGCACCAGGCCTCCGACATCCCCCGATGGGTCCATGTTGCAGGTGAAGCAAATTCAGGGCCGACAGTGCCCCAGCAACAACCTAACCCATGGCCAATTCTGCGATGAATTGGGCTTCCTCCTCCCTCCTCTCTGGGCCTGGGCTGCAGGTGAAGCACATTCAGGGCCAGCAGTGCCCCAGCAGCAACCTAACCCAGTGATCAGCAAACTCATTAGTCAACAGAAGCAAATATCAATAGTACAACGATTGAGATTTCTTTTGAGAGCCAAATTTTTAAGCTTCTTCTAATGCTACTTCTTCAAAATAGACTCGCCCAGGCCGTGGTATTTTGTGGAAGAGCCACACTCAAGGGGTCAAAGAGCCGCATGTGGCTCGCCAGACCTAACCCATTCCCAATTCCATGAGGAATCAGGTGCCCTCCTCTACTGGTCGGAGCATCTGCCCCCTGGTGGTCATTGCGTGTCATAGCTACTGGGCAAACGGTCAGATGGTCACTTAGGCTTTTATATATATAGATTAGAGGCCTGGTGCACAAATGCACCGGTGGGGTCCCTCGGCCTGGCCTGCAAGGATCGGGCTGAAACTGGCAGTCCAACATCCCCCGAGGGATGTAGTAATGCGTGAAGTGGCAGGCCGCCAGGGAGGAGCCCAAGCCTGGGGTCGGGCGCCTCGTTGCTCCCGCTCATCCCAGTCCTGCTGCGCCTGCTGCCGCTGCAGCTAGTAGGTTCGCTCCCGCCTTACTGCAGTCTCTGTGCTCCCGTCCCAGGGCAATAACGGCACGCCCATGACCAATAAGCGGCTGTGGGCTCACGCCCAGTCAGTCCTGATTCCGGTCCCAGTCCTGGTCCAGATGGGGGAGGGGCACGCAGGGGGAGTGTCCATGGGTGAGACTCGAACCACTACAGCTCAGCTGTGCTTGCCTGGTCAGTCAGTTGAGCGGCGCTCCTACTGTGGGAGTGCACTGACCACCAGGGAGCAGCTCCTGCGTTGAGCATATGCCCCCAAGTAGTCAGTGTGCATCATAGCTACCAGTCAAACGGTCAGACGGACACTTAGCATATTAGGCTTTTATATATGTAGACTAGAGGCCTGGTGCATGAAATTCGTGCACGGGTAGGGTCCCTAGGCCTGGCCCGGATCAGGGCTGATGGAGCCCTCCTTCGGCTGCCAGCCGGGGCCTTCCTTCATTCCATGCTGCCCCCTGGTGGTCAGCTCATGTCATTGCGAGTGATCAAACTCCCAGTCAGTTGAACTCCCAAGGGGGCACTTTGCATATTGGGTTTTTATATGTATAGATTTGTTGCCCAGGATAGGAAACCCTATGATAGCTAACAAAGTACAATAGTTCTACAATAATAATAATGATGATGATGTTGAAAATTGCAAGTGCCTGCTTTGTGACAGCCGGAGTTATAAACATTGTATAAATAGCAATTCATTTTAGTGGATAGTATTAATGAACACTGGGCACTTGGCTTCCTTTCCCTAATCTCCCCCACCCTGGTGACACTAATGGAAGGTAGGCCATGTCTATCTACACTAATAAAAGAGAAAGATGCAAAATTGACCATACCTTCGTGCATCGGGCCTCTAGTAAAGAAGTAATTTACTTTGATGATGGTGGATAAAGGTTCTGAACCATGAGCTGCCCTTATCAAAGAATGGTAGTGGTAACCCAACAAAAAAGGTACCTTTATTTACCTATTCTCTTTTGCCATCTTAATGTGCAATAATAAAGAGTTTTGTTTTCATTTTATTAGATGGAAAAAAAAAAAGAAAAGAAAAGAAATACCTAAAACTTAGATGGTATTTCTTTTAGACAGGTAGCTCTTAAGAGCTTTCTGATAAGGATTTTTCTTATTTAATATATTGGCGATTGTCCTGAGTAAATCCATAACTTTTTCCATTTTTCCCTGTTATTTTTTCCACACTGCTACATGCATTATGCATTTTAGATGCGATTAAAAATCAATTTTGCAGTTTTTTTATTTGATTAGAAATTATTTTTAATGCTACAATGATATGAATAAAAATACTCTTTTTAATTTCCCTTATTTTGTTTTTCTTAGTCCTGTACCAGGTCCATTTCCTCTTCTATTACATCTTCCCAATGGACAAACCATGCCTGTTGCTATTCCTGCATCAATTACAAGTTCTAATGTGCATGTTCCAGCTGCAGTACCAGTAAGTTTGAGATTTAGACTATTTATAGCAAAACTTATCTTTGTAATCAGAAAATACCCTTTGGGCTGTTTAATTGGTTTATGAAAATGAATTCAACAAACTATTAGTGGCAAGTAGTATTTCCTCTTTGATATTTATAGTGATAACATGTATCATCCAAGAAAAACATAATTGGATAGAAAACATTTTTTTATTCTCCAACAATCTTAATTGTTTTCCTTGTATTTTTAATTCTGAGAACATTATTCCTAGTCAACCCATTTTAATTTGACTTAGATTTGTAGAATTCAAATATTAACACAGATTTCTATTCTTTAAGAGGATATTTATACTAGAACACTTGTCAGGTAACTCCATGGTATTTTAGATATTGTAGAAATTGTTTATAAAAACACTCTCTGAATTTTATGGTCAGGTTGGATTCATAGAATTATTTTTGCTATTCTAGCAAGTGAAAATTTACACAGTCTAAAACAGTAGTTAGTCCCCCACTTTCCTAATGGGAAAATAAAAATAAAAAAGTTGTTTGAGGGGCATGTTAATTATATAAAATTTAAAAGACATAGGTAGTAGTTAAATATCTAATTATAATATTTAATAATTTAGTGAATATTTAAAAGCACATTCTTTAGAATTATGTAAGTTAGAAATAATGTTTTTTTCCCTATTTTCATATTCATAAAACAATTTTATTCAAACTCTACAACTGTGTCTTCAGTATTAAAGTTTGCATCATTAGAATGACGTTTTAAGATATCTGGCACAATTTTCCAAAACACATTATTTTCATTTTTACCTAAGAAATTTCAATATAATACTTTTTGAATTTAATATTCTCTTTCTGGAAGTCTTATCTCAATTCCTAATACTCATTCATACAATAAAAGGATAGTTTCTTTTTTCACCTTGTAGGTACATATTTCTGATTAGTGCCATATAATCATTTATTGCATAGCTTTAAAAAATTTTTTTAAAAGCCTACTTATAGTAACATCCAACACTTTTGGTGAGAATACTCCCCAGAATATTACTGAAATTAATGTTAAATATTTATTTTTATTAATTAATTCTTCTAAGTGATATTTTACAGTATCCAGGATTAGCATTGATAGGAATCATCTTGATTATGTATGTGCTCTTCAAATAGATCTTTGCTGTTCAAATTCATTATTTGAGAGACTATCCAGACTGAATATAAGGTGACTACTTCCTCTTTTCTGAGGATATTTTTGAAGGGGAAACATTCTTGCCCTGCATTTGAGATTATGTGGTTATCCTATGAAATGTAACTGATAAAAGAAACTGAAATGAAAAAGAGGTATATTTAGTTACACAATAATCACTCAGTGTTGATACTAGGTCAAAAACAAAATGGAAAAATCTGTTCTAGGTTGTTAGAGAAATCAGAGGTTATTAGATTCTTTTCTTTTTTTATATCATGCAGTATAATAATATATTAGGCTATTTTTATATATTTTTAAAAAGCACAATTTATTGTTGAAATTATTTTTCATGCCTATTTGTCACAAGTTTTGACATTTTCTTTCACCTCAGAATGTAAGTGTGACAGATATGTGAGAAGTTTTACTTTGAATACTGTGAGTTTCTATAAGAAGGAACTATTTTTAAAAATTGTGAAAGTTGAATGAAGATTAGCGAAGCAAATATCTTAGAAATTTGTAACTTTTGAAAGTAAATCGGGATGTAAGATCAATTTAGGTAGAGATATAGCTTCTGATTTGAAGTCTCAAATTACTATAACAACCATTGTGCAAATAAAGTACAAATCTCATTTTTAATATATTTCCTGCAATTTTTAAAAATATCTTTTTCATAGCTCGTTCGACCAGTCACCATGGTGCCTAGTGTTCCAGGAATTCCAGGTCCTTCTTCTCCTCAACCAGTACAGTCAGAAGCAAAAATGGTAAACAATATTTTATTTGTTCTGTCCATTTCTTGATTTTGAAATCTTTTTTTTTTGGTCTGGTTTCTGCCTGTATCTTTTTAAACAAACTGTCCTCCTGGTGGAGGCTGTGAGTATTACAGCTGAAACTAGGTCTAATCATCTGAACTCAGTGCTGATAAGTGGTTTTAAACAGTGATATACATTTGTAGAACAGTATTGGCAATAATTTTGAAATAGTACACAATTAGTCACCATTGCACCTAATATATAAAGGAAAACCATATTTTTGAGTTTGCTTCAGATACTGAGAAATTATTGTTGTTTAAGGAAGGAACTGCAGATTAGGAGTCAGGAGACATGGGTCTTAATTTTAATCCTAATTCTGCTATTCATTACCATTAACCAAGCCAATTCTACCCTTCATATGTCTTAAATTCCATCTAATGTCTTTATTTAAAATGACTTTAAATCCTACTTTACATTATATATAAATGAATTCCCTAAGAGGCTTTGTCATAATCCCTGAAGGATAACAAAGCCAGAATTTGGAATCCTGGCTTTGGCAGAGAACACTGTTTCCTCTTCTCACTTAAGTTGTGAACCTTTGAAGCAAAGGATAGTAAGACTTAAGAAAGTCTGCCCTAACCGATTTGGCTTAGTGGATAGAGCGTCGGCCTGTGGACTCAAGGGTCCCAGGTTCGATTCCGATCAAGGGCATGTACCTTGGTTGCGGGCACATACCCAGTAGGGGAGTGTGCAGGAGGCAGCTGATCGATGTTTCTCTCTCATCGATGTTTCTAAGTCTCTATCCCTCTCCCTTCCTATTTTAATAATATTTAAAATATATTTTTTTAAAAGACTTAAGAAAGTCTTAAATGTATATCAATTTATGATGCTCTTTCAAGTGATATCCCCAAGAATATTATTTTGCGATCATTCTGCAATTAGGTGTGCTCAATGACATCACTGAGCTAACTCAGTGTGTGGTCTATTTTATTAGCTGTCCAATTCCCTGACCCTGGGCCTCAGGACCATGGTAAACTAACTCTATGGTTTGTGAGGTGAGGGTGAAGACAGCAGTTTCTTTTAGCTTGCACAAAGAAAGTGTGGATTTTCATCACAGCTTCAGGAAGAGACCTTACAGGGCCCATAAGCCAAAGAAAGGAATAGAATATATACCACTCACCTTTGCATTATGCCATGATTCCCATAGAATTCCAAAATGAGAATGGAGTGTCTTTTCTTTCCCTCCACAATCAGCTTGCAGGGTAGCCAGCAACTAGGCTGGTTTTCCAAAATGCTGTACAATACAGTGCCTCTTCTATGCATTGTCATCATCATCTTTTTTAAAACAGTGTGATTCTCCCTTCTACAGTCTAAAATACTTCAGGGCAGTTTCTTCTTAACAGCAATTAATGAATGTATCATTAGGAAATCAATAGATAAATAGTTACTAGGCACCTATTATTTGCTTCACTTCAATGTTAGGCACTATATTAACTATATAAATTTATACACATAAAACCATTCTATATTGCAAGGCTTTAAATTTTTTATTGCTATTCTCCATTAGTGCAAATCAATCTGAAATTGTCACATGATAACTTCATTTAACAATATAACTTACACACCATCTGAATGAACTAAATAGGTGGTTGAGGAGTGTAAAAATTAGCTGGTTGTTGATTGTGGTGAGAGAACTTGAAAACCTAAGAGGGAAATGTTTCACATAACAGCATGTTTAAGTCAAAACTTCGGAAAACTAAGATGAATCTTTACTTGATAGCCAAAGAGCTTCACTGGGAATGTTTTTTATTTACAATTTTTACTTTAAACATATCGTACTAATAAAAAACTTATTAGTGAGAACTGAGAATAGAAATGGGAGCTAAAGAGATCATATTGTGCATTGCATCTAAAAATATTTTTACATATTTAGTGGACTTCCTTTCTTACAAATTAATTCAGAAGGAACAAATCAGATTTAAAGAAAACTCTTGACTTACAAGAGTAGGCCATATTTGTAGAAACTATTCAATTTAGCACTTCCCTAAATAACTTTCTCTATTAAGTCACCAGAAAATTAAATTAATAAGAATAAAAGCATTTTGTATGCTTGTATATTAAAAAATACCAAAGCTATAATATTCACAGATTTATATATGGAAAACAGTCATCGATGAAGGCCCCCAAAATAGCATGGGGAGTCACAGATTGCCCCACTCAAATTTAATGATCCAAATATTTCTTATAGAAATTTGCTAATGTGAAATAGCTATATTTAGATGATTGCCTATTTTAATTGGGATAATAGATGTTTGTCCTTTTATAATTAAATAAAAAGACTCAGAAATTAGTCTTTCCTTTTTTAAACTTTTCATTATGGAAAATTTCAAACATAGACAAAGTAAACAGGATAATATAATGAATCCCCACATATCCATCACCCACCTTCAATTATTAGCAGTATAACTACTATTTGTATTTTATCTATACCACAGACCACTCCCTACTCCCATTCACTTATTTTTAATAGGCTTTTTCAGTGCAAAATTTACATACATTGGAATGAACCAATTTTAACTGTACAGTTTTGATAAGTGCCTTCATGTAACATCCTCATTATGGTATAGAACATTAACCTCTACCCATAAAGTTTATTTTCCTTCCCAATCAGTTCACCTCCCCCAAGTGTTCTGATATTTGTCACCAGCAATTAGTTCTAGAACTTCATGTAAATGGAATTAATATATATTGTGTCCACCTCAGCATGCGTCTGTGAGATTTATCCATGCTGTTGAGTGCATCATAGTTTGCTTCTTTTTATTGCTGTTAGTATCCATTGTATGAATAGAATATGCCACAATTCTTTATCCATTCTCTTGTTGATGGACACTTGAATGACCTTTAGTGTTTAGCTACTGTGACTAAAACTACTATACACATTTTTATATAACTTTTTGTGGATGTGTATTTTCATTTGGTCTTTCTACCAAAGAGTAGACAGGTATTCATTTAACTTTATGAGAAACTGCCAGAGCTTTTTCCAGAGGTTTACATTCCCATAAGCAATGTATGGGAATTCCAGTTGTTCCCACATTTTTCCAACATTTGGTTTTGTTATCATTTTCCTTGTAGACATTCTATGATTGTATAGCAGCATCTTGTGGTTTTTATTTGCATTTCCAGTTTGACTAGACTTTTTTTGTGATATGTTGTGCCCATTTTTAAATTGGGTTACTTGTCTTTTATTCTGTTATATGAATTCTTTCTATATATACCAGATACAAAATTTTTACAAATAATTCTTAGTCTGTAGCTTGTCTTTTCTTAGTATATTTGTACTATTATTTTTTAAAATATATTTTTATTGATTTCAGAGAGGAAGGGAGAAGGAGAGAGAGATAGAAAAACATCAATGACAGAGAATCGTTGATTGGCTGCCTCCTGCACGCTCCCTACTGGGATTGAGCCCACAACCTGGGCATGTGCCCTGACTGGGATTCTTAACTGTGACCTCCTGGATGCTCAACCACTGAGCCACACCAGCTGGGCTATTTGTACTTATTGGTTGCTACTGTTATCTTTTACTTAATTGGTTTAAGTTTGCTTATCTTTTATTAGCTTCTTAAAGTAGAAACTTAGATTATTGCTTTAAATCTTTCTACCTTTTAATATACGCATTTAAAACTACATTTTCCTCTGCGCACAAATTTGATACTTCATACTTTAATTATTCATTTTCTAATTTTCCTTGTGATTTCTTCTTTGAGCTATGGGTTATTTAAAAGTGAACTGTATAAATGGATTTACACAGTATTTACTATTGTGTCTGTCTTGTATTCAGCATAATGCTTTTGAGACTTACTGATTGTTGTGTATTTCATTCCCTTTATTGCTGAGTAATATTTCATTGTATGACTATATCATAGTTTGTTTATCCACTTTTCTGTTGATGAACATTTGGGTTGTTTTTGGTGTTTAGATATTATGAGTTAATCTGCTATGAACATTCTTGTACAAGTATTTGTGGAGAAAGATGTCTTTTCTTGGGTAAATATCCACTGTGGAGTTTTACTGTTTTTATCTGCATGACTAGAATGATGCTAGCTGAACCAATTATTTGCTTTTTAAAATTTAAAAAGTAAGGTTCTTTTGACAAAAATCACTCTAATGTTACTATAAAGAAAATTGTTTCAAAACTTCGGGATACGTTTAGTTATTTATCTTTATTTATCATTTACTTATTTAACAAATATTTATTAAGGTCCCATGTGACAGTTGGGGAAATTTTAATATGATCTGGGTATTAGATGATATTAAGGACTTGCGGTTAATTTTGTTAGAGCATTAATGCCATATGGTGATTATGATTATTTTTTTAATCTCCAGGCATACTGATATGTGGTGAAAAGGAGACAGGAAATTATATAATTTCTGGCAGTAGAAAACAGAACGATGTGATAGAACAGTGTTTACAAACTAGAGGTATATTGGACATATTGGGTTCAAAGTTATATTTTGCTTGATCTCTGTGTGTGAAAACTTTTCATTTGTTACTAATTTTTCACTATTTTCACATGAAAATCTAGGTTTCTGGCATCTCTTGAAAACTCAATCTGCATTTCTTTTTCTTTTTTTAAGTTTTAAAGAACTTAATAGTCCTGTATAAGATGTATTTATCTAATCAACTAGATTTCTATTTAAGCCCTTTTTCTAATAAGATATTTCTCTCATTTCTTTTTTTTTCTATTTCAATATTTTTAATCCATTTATATAAATTCTAGATCAGATAAAACTAATCTATGATGAAAGGATATCAGAATAGTGGGAAGGAACATGAGAGAATGTTCTGGGGTGTGGTTTTGGTTACACAAGTGTGTACATTTGTGGAAACACTGAGTGGTACACTAACAATTTGTGCATGTTTTTATATCTATATTTCAGCCTCAGAAGAATGTTAAATATTTAGTTGAATATGTACTGATATTTGCTACTTACTTAAAATGCACCAAAAAATAAGTTGACTTTATGAATGATGAATAGAGAGATGGGTTTGTGAACAGATATGTGATAAAGCAATATAATAAAATGCCAGTAGATTGTAGTGGTGGGTATGCAGCTGTTTATTGTATGATTTTTCCATCTTGGGTGTATAAAAATGCATAAAATTTTTTATAATAAAATGTTGAGAAAGACTCCATAGTGTTTCTCAAAAGACAGGGAGAAAAGGGGACTAGCCTGAGGATATATATGACAGACTTTCTGAGATACTTGCTGATCTGCCTCTAGTTAATTTTGGATGAACTGACCTCCACTCCCAGTTCTTGTGTAAACTGGTAGCTTCTTGACAATATCAGCGAGCATCTGCTTTTGGATCTCAGGTCTCTTTCATTTTCATAATGCTCCTTGTCTATATTAGAATAAGTGGAATTGGAAGCAGAATGAGAAGCAAGACTATATTTTCTAAGGTTCACAAACAACAATGATTATTTAGAAGAAAATATTTGTTACCTACCCTTGAACCTCAGGTACCTATTTGGCTTATAACTTTCTCTGGAATATTATCTCAGTTCATCTTATCTGGCTTTTATCTCAGTCTTCATAACTAATAGGTGTTATCCTATATAATAAAAGGACAGCCACCATAAGTGTAATGACCAGAGACCAGAACCACCATGGCCCCTTGCCGGGCTGGCCCCGCCACCAAGCAAGCAGTTAGGGGCGATCAGGTAGGCAGAGTGGTTAGGGGTGATCAGGTAGGCAAGCAGGTTGTTAGGGGTGATCAGGTAGGCAGACAGCCCCTCGCCGGGCTGGCCCAACCCCAAGCAAGTGGTTAGGAGCGATCAGGTAGGCAGGCAAGTGGTTAGGGGTGATCAGGTAGGCAGGGGAGCAATTAGGGGCGATCAGGCAGGCAGACAGCCCCTCGCCGGGCTGGCCTTGCCCCCAAGCAAGCAGTTAGGGGCGATCAGGCAGGCAGAGTGGTTAGGGGTGATCAGGTAGGCAAGCAAGCAGTTAGGGGCAATCAGGTAGGCAGGCAAGTGGTTAGGGCTGATCAGGTACGCAGGCCAGCTGTTAGGGGCGATCAGGTAGGCAGACAGCCCCTCACAGGGCTGGCCCCACCCCCCAGCAAGCAGTTAGGGATGATCAGGTAGGCAGGCAAGTGGTTAGGGGTGATCAGGTAGGCTGGAGAGCAGTTACCCCCCAGCAAAAAAGGAGGAAGACCCAGGCCACCGGCAGCGACTCTGTGGTAGGTAGGTGTGTGGCCGGCCAGCGATCGCTCTGCAGAGGGAGGCCCAGGCCAGCCAAGCCATCGCACCCTACGCCTGTGGCCTGCAGACGTAGGCCACCGGTGGCAGGGAAGGGGGGGGCAGTGCTGCACAGATGGCAAGCAGTGGCAGTGGCGAGGGTGGGGCCAGCTGCCTACAGCTGGGGGAAGGAAAGCCCAGATAGGCCCTGATCTCAGGCCAGGTCTAGGGACCCTACCATGGGCTCCCGGATTGTGAGATGGTGCAGACTGGGCTGAGGGACCCCCCCCAAGTGCAAGAATTTTCATGCACTGGGCCTCTCGTTTATATATATAAAAGGATAATATGCAAAGTGTCCCCTCGGGAGTTCGACCGGGAGAACAGGAGTTCAATTGCTTGCTATGACGTGCACTGACCACCAGGAGGTGGCGCGGAACATGGCAGGAGACCAGCAGTGGCCGCGGGGTGCTGAGGGAGTGAAGGAAGGAGGAGGTGAGGAAGTGGGGGGAACCACATGGTGGTGGCACAGGTGGCGAGGGAAGGAGGAGGGAGGGAGGCAGGAAACCTGATCAGCCCTATCACCAGCCAGGCCTAGGGACCCACTGTGCACGAATTTTGTGCACCAGGCCTCTAGTTGTTTTATAAAATTTAGTTTAAGTAAAAAGAAGTATATTTTATAATTTCCAAATATTTTGAAGCTTTTCTCTTGTATTTTTTATTTATTAACTAGAGGCCTGGTGCATGAAAATTCATGCACTGGCGGGGGGAGGGGTCCCTCAGCCCGGCCTGCCCCCTCTCACAGTCTGGGAGTTCTCAGGGACGTGAGGCGACCTGGCAATCAGGGGAAGGCAACGCCCCATCACACCTCTGCTGCCGCCACTGCTGGCTGCCACCATCCGAGGCTTGCCTACACCTCGGACTGGCCCTGGGCGGCTGGGGGGGCTGAGGGAACTGGGGGACTCCGGAGGCAGACATGCAGGGCAGGCCCAGCCTTACCACACGCCTGCCCACCCCAGTGGGGCTGAGGGGACTGGGCGCTGCCATCTTGTGGCTGTATGGGCACTGCCATCTTTGAAGGCGGGGCATCAATTAGCATATTCCCTCCTTATTGGCTGTGGATGCCGTAATCTTTGAGGGTGGGGCAGTCAGTTAGCATATGCCCACCTTATTGGCTGTGGGCACCTCAGTCTTTGAGGGTGGGGCAGTCAGTTAGCATATTCCCTACTTTGCGATGGTGTGAGGGTCAATTAGCATATTCCCTCTTTATTAGATAGGATGTTTTAATTACTGTGCTTTGATATATTTGTCCTTTGCTTCCATTTTCTAATATATCAGAGCTCTCTGGTTAGTTTGTGAAAACAATAGATATTGCCATGCTATTCAGGTAACATGAGCTGGTAACAAAATACCAATTGCCTGGAATGCTAAAGGAATTCTGATTAATTGCATTTATTTTATTGTACAGAAATTATTTTATTTCACACTTCACTATTGGTTTGATACTTTTATCAAATATTATTAGTCTGTTTACCCTGTCTTAGTAACATAGAATAAACATTATTCAGTATCTGTTTAAGGAATTTTCAGTGCTTGTATATCATTATCATCAACATGAATTATACTTACATATGATTAGAAGGACAAATGAATCTACCAACCTTAGGGATTAACCAGAAATAGTTTGTTTTTATATATTAATTCATGTTTATATATTTTGCTTCAGTCTCATTTAACAGTTATTTCTGTCAATTGTTATTTATTTAACAAATATTTCTTGGTTATCAAGAAATTCAGGTGTGATCTGACATTTTGAGATTATTTATTTATTCATTTATTTACTTCCTAGAGGCCCCGTGCCCAAAATTATTGCGGGGCGGGGGGGTGTTCGGGGGGGCGGGGTGTCCCTCAGCTCAGCCTGCACTCTCTCCAATCTGGGACATCCCTGTCACAATCCAGGACTGCTGGCTCCCAGCTGCTCGCCTGCCTCTGCCTGATTGCCCCTAACCGCTTCTGCCTGCCAGCCTGATCACCCCTAACCATTCCCCTGCCAGCCTGATCGATACCTAACTGCTCCCTGGCCGGCCCGGTTGCCCCTAACTGCCCTCCCCTGCCGGCCTGGTTGCCCCCAACTGCCCTCCCCTGCAGGCCTGGTCGTCCCCAACTGCTCTCCCCAGCTGGCCTGGTCACCCCTAACTGCCCTCCCATGCTGGCCTGGTCACCCCTAACTGCCCTCCCCTGCAGGCCTGGCCTCCCCCAACTGCCCTCCCCTGCTGGCCTGGTCTCCCCCAACTACCCTCCTCTGCTGGCCCGGTCACTCCTAACTGCCCTCCCTGCTGGCCTCATCACCCACAATTGCCTTCCCCTGCAGACCTGGTCTTCCCCAACTGCCCTCCCCTGCAGGCCTGGTCCCCCCCAACTGCCCTCCCCTGCTGACCTGATCTCCCCTAACTGCCCTCCTCTGCCGGCCCGGTCACCCCTAACTGCCCTCCCTGCTTGCCTGATCGCCCACAACTGCCCTCCCCTGCTGGCCTGGTCCCCCCAACTGCCCTCCCCTATAGGCCTGGTCCCCCCAACTGCCCTCCCCTATAGGCCTGGCTCCCCCAAACTGCCCTCCCCTGCAGGCCTGGTTCCCCCCCAAATGCCCTCCCTTGCTGGCCTGGTCTACCCCAACTGCCCTTATCTGCCGGCCTGGTCCCCCCTAACTGCCCATAACTGCCCTCCCCTGCAGGCCATCTTGTGGCTACCATCTTGTGTCCACATGGGGGCAGCCATCTTTGACCACATGGGAGCGGCCATCTTGTGTCTTGGAGTGATGGTCAGTTTGCATATTACTCTTTTATTTGATAGGATTTATGCAAATGTTGCCTGTGATCATTAAGAGAGTCAGGAAAGTCTTACCTGCCCTAGCCTGTGTGGATCAGTTGGTTGAGCATCATCCAATGCACCAAAAGTTCAATTCGTGGTCAGGGCTCATGCCTGGGTAGCAGGTTCAATCCCCAGTAGGGGGCATGCAGGAAGCAGCCAATCAGTGTTTCTCTCTCACCTGGATATTTCTTTTTCCCCCTCTCCTTTCCTCTTTCTGAAAAGAAAAACCTATTTTAAAAAGTCTTACCTTTAAGAAGGCCATTTTGTTTCTCAACAGGTACTGACAGGTACTGACATATCAATTAGATGTTTTTTGTTTTCAATTTTTTTATTCCCTTGATGGTGACTTTTGTGTGCAAAAATTATTTTTTCAGGGACTATTTTAAAGAACTTAAAATGTAATTAATGTTAAAAATCTTTATTAACCTTTTGCACTCGGATGTCCAGTGTGACTCGACATGGTTAGCATTAGAATAAAGGAATCGAGAAAAAAGCAAGCGAGGGCGAAGGGTTAAACTTCATTATAACTTACTATATCCTATTTTCTCTATGGGTACCTCAGTTGTCTAACAAACTTTCCCAAGTACTTAAAAACCTTTAAATTTAATTAAACTTAACAGATATAATGAGGCATGGTTTTTATTTTTTTAATCTTTATTGTTGAGAGTATTACAGATGTCCCCCATTATTCACCTCCACCCAGTTCCTGCCCCACCCCCACCCCCCGACCTTCACCATGCTATTGTCTTGTCCATGGATTATGCATATATGCATATAATAACCAAAGAGGCATGGTTTTTAAAAATATTTTTGTTTGATTGATTTAGAGGCTTAATAAGATTATTTTAGCTCTTTAACTAAAATTACAGGAATAAATCAATCTCTTAACCATTTTAAATTGAAATCCAGGGTAATCTGTTACTTTAGGTACTTTTAGAACATAAAAATACCAAATAGGTACAGATTATTTCTAAATTTGAATTAAAATGTCTGTGTCATAGATTTATTTTTTTAAGCTTCAGAGAGCTAAAACTAAAATGACTTACCAAATGAAGAAATAATTGTATCATCCCAACTGAAGAAAATCAAAACTAGGTTCATATCCTAGTACATAGAAATTTCGAAATTTCTCAGTGACCAGATAACTGAACATGGGACTTGATTCTTTTCTCCATCAGTGACAGAACTCCAAATCCATGCTTTCCAAATGAGTGGTTCTCAATCACACCTCCTATACATTGCATAATTAATTTTTCTGACTGTTCACCAGTATGCAGCCCCCTAATAAAACTTATCATTTCTTCTTTCACTACTTCAGTTGGATTTTGCTTTGTTGTTTTTTTCAGATCTCTGAAAATATGTAAAACATCCTCTCTGTTTGGTTCTGCATGTCTCTTTAGGATTCATTTGATCTTTGTGGTCACAGTCTGTTAATGACATGCTAAATACTGTAGCAGTGCTGATTCTAATAAAATGACCTGTCATTAAAAAATAATGTAAGAGAAATGGCAGCATTGGAACACATAAAATGAGTAGCCCATGTAGCTGAAGAGAAGCGTATTTATATTCTAAGATTATTGGCCTGGTGCATGAAATTCGTACACACTAAAAGGGAATTAGAGGAAATATTTTAATATTGCTATTTGCCCTTTCTCTATAATAGAAGTGTCAGAGATGGAAGAAAATTAGTAAAATTTATATGGAAATCTCCCTCCTGTCAGAGTCTGTGGCCCGCCGCGGGACCCAGAGTCAAATCCCCACCCACCCGCATGTGCTTCGAAATCGCAGGAGACCCAGACCTGGCCAGCCCCACCCCCCTCAACCCCCACGAGGTGGGGGGCGCGGCCTGAGGTCCCTTGTCAAGCCCCACAAGGTGGGGGGAGTGTCCTGAGGTCCCTCGCCCTGGCCAGGTGCCATGCAGCATCAGGTCCCTGCTGTTCAGTCATGACATTATGGTGTCCCAGCTAATTTGCATATTCCTCTATTATACAGATAGCCTAGAGGCCCAGTGCATGAAATTTGTTCACTGAGGGGGTGTCCCTCAGCCCAGCCTGTAACCTCTCCAATCTGGGACCATTCAGGGGTTGTCTGACTGCCGGTTTAAACCGGCAGTCAGACATCCCTCTCACAATCCGGGACTGCTGGCTCCTAACCACTCGCCTGCCTGCCTGCCTGCCTGATTGCCCCTAACCGCTTTTGCCTGCCAGCCTGATCACCCCCTCCTGCCTCCCTGCCGGCCTGATTGACATCAAACTGCTCCCCTGCCAGCATGATTGACACCTAACTGCTCCCCTGCTGGCCCGATCACCCCCAACTGCCCTCCCCTGCCAGCCATCTTGTGACGACGTGGGGTGGCCATCTTGTGGTGGCGACCATCTTATGACGCGAGGGCGTGAGGGTCAATTTGCATATTACCTCTTTATTATATAGGATAGTTAAGGATGCTTTTGTTGGGCCCTGATTTTCAGAAGCCTAGTTCTTATCCTACCTAATAAAAGAGTAATATGCAAATTGACCGTACCTTTGCTACACCCACAAGCCACGCCCACAAGCCACACCTACCAGCCAATCAGCGAGTATGCAAATAAACCCAACCAAGATGGCTACAGCCACAGAGAGCAGAAGGGAGGCTTGGGTTTCCCAGGCAACGGAGGAAGCCAAGTTTTCCGCCTGCCCTTGGTGGCCTAAGCCTCCACTCAAGGCTACAAAGTTTCAATTGTAAAAGGTAAATAAATTCCAGATACCAGGGCCTCCACTTGGGTCACCAGGGGCTGTGGCTGGCCTGCAAACCACCACAGGCCCCTCGCTCAGGCCGCCCCTCGCCCCAAGGGAACCCCCACCCTCATCCGGGACACCCTTCAGGGCAAACCAGCTGGCCCCCACCCATGCACCAGGCCTCTATCCTATCTAATAAAAGAGTAATATGCAGATTGACCATCACTCCAATACACAATATGGCTGCCCCCATGTGGTCAAAGATCCTGCCCCCATGTGGACACAAGATGGCCAGCAGGGGAGGGCAGTTGGGAGGCACCAGGCCTGCAAGGGAGGGCAGTTGAGAGGGACCAGGCCTGCAAGGGAGGGCAGTTGGAGGCGATCAACCCTGCAGGGGAGGGCAGTTACGGGTGACCAGGCCGGCAGAGGAGGGAAGTTGGGGGAAAACAGGCTGGCAGGGGAGCAGTTAGGCATCAATCAGGCTGGCAGGGGAGTGGTTAGGGGGTGATCAGGCTGGCAGGCAGAAGCGGTTAGGGGCAATCAGGAAGTCAGACAGGCGAGCAGTTGGGAGCCAGCAGTCCTGGATTGTGAGAGGGATATCCGACTGCCCGTTTAGGCCCGATCCCACCAGGATCGGGCCTAAACGGGCAGTCGGACATCCCTCAAGGGGTCCCAGATTGGAGAGGGTGCAGGCTGGTCTGAGGGACACCGCCCCCCTCCGTACATAAATTTTGTGCACCGGGCCTCTAGTAGGAAGATATTATGCATTGTGTTTGTGTCCACTATAAATATTGACATGAGATCCTCCTTTTCTGCTAAAGAAATTTCTTCAGAGCAAGCGCTTTTTAAAATTTATTTATGAACTCTAAAATAAAACTTTGGAAAAGTACGAGTCGTAAAAACAAATGTAGGTGGGGGCCACAGATACAAGAAGATCTAGTACTTTTTTAAACTACACAAAAATTTATAGGACCTATTTTCTACAAAATTGCACTGTATCTTACCAAATTTAGGTATAGGGATTTTGTTTGTCATTAAACACATAAACCATAGATATTTGCTATCTTTGTTACCCTTCTGGTAGAACAATTTTCTTACATAATATTTGTAATGAAAATGTAAGTCTTCTCAATGTTAATCATCTAGGAGTTTTGTTTAAGATGTGGTAAGGTACTTAAGTGGTATTCTCCAGAATCATTCATTTAAGATTTGTGTGACAAACTGAGAAATATCTTTAAGCACAGGGGGTAGCCAGTAGGCTTTCTGCAGGGGGTTTCTACTGAGAGCTGACAGAGGGCATCTTGGCAAATGTTCAGAAATGTACATTAACTTAGTTAGGCCCTGCATGGAACCTCATGTTCAGCAGAATTCTTCTGACCTGCCTCTGCATGCCAAGCTAATCAGCAAACACCTAATGAGCCTGCTCCAAAGAAGCAGACTCTCTCCAATCTACTTCATTTTCATATGTTCTCTGGGGGAGGGGAGACAAGACTTCAGGAGGACTGATGATGCTGCAAAGACCACAATAATGATAATTAACTTGCTGAATTTAGAAGATTATGCTGTTAATTAGTTGCAAAATAAAGATAAGTAATAGAGCAGCAGATGGTAGGATAACACCCAGGAGAAGGAGGGTTATTACTCTGATGAGTTTTTGTGGCACATATGAAATATGGATCTGACTTTTTCATAAATTGTTTCTAGAGAACATTATGTTTTTTTCTTTGTACTATGATGGAGTAGTTTGTTCCTACTAAGTTCTGACAGATGTAATAAAATTTGTTTTCAATAATACAACATATAACATAGAATTTGAATAGCAAATTATTTTTAGCAGATTACCCCTTAAAGTGAATGTCAGATAGATCATCAGCACAACAATCTATCTCTGATTATCTTTCTAGGAAAAAACATTTTTAATATAGTAGTTGAATTTTATATCACTAAAAACTAATTCTAAACATTAAAGCATTAGTCTGCTTAGAATTATAGTAATAAAGATATTTTCATTTTCTCCGAAACAAGGTATATATCTTTAGTTTAAAATTAAAATTATGTCAGTGTTTTATTGTACATGTTGGAAAATATAGACTTTTAAATATTATTTAATTTCATTGAGTTTTTGATCTTATATTAAATTTATTGTGAGAAATATTGATCTTAACAATGGGTTGACCAATGTCTGATTTATTATTGAATCCTAATATGCATAGAATACTAAATATTAGACAAAAACTCTAGTTTGGAAAACTTTTGTTTAAAATATATTTAATGAACTAGGAGTCAACAGACAATTCCTTATCCTGGCTCTGCTTCTACCTCAGTCTATGATTCTGGGAATTAACTTCACTCTTGGGCCTTCATTTCTTTATCTGTAAGATGGTGATTGGACTAATTGATGTCTAGTATTTCTGCTAGCTCAAAAATTATATTATAAAATATCCATTATATTTATATTTTTTAAATTAATTTTTGAACCAAAGTATTTGTTCTTTAAACTGTCTCTAGCAAATATATATATGGGTGGATTGTAGATATCCTAATACAATTGTAAAATTTATATGAATCAAATTTTTGACAACTTTTTTACCTAACCCATTCTAAATATTTTTAGTTTACATGTATATTTACTGCTGTTTTAAAAAGTCTGCATTTCAGAGCATTGTTAATTAACCCTTGAAAACCTTTTTTTAAAATTTTATACTCAGTGGCACACTCTCCAAGTCAGACTCATTGTAATCAATGTAACAGCATGGAGCAAACATTAGAGCTTCTTCACTGGATGAGTGCTGTATACCCTAGGGCAGTCAAGAGAGGATAATGAATGAATACTGATGCTGTTCTAAGTGCTCTGTAAGGTAGTTACTTGCCCTACTAAAGATTATTCAAGAGAGTGATGTTTATGTACTTTAGAGTCTCCTATGTGCAGTTACTATATTTCATTAATTCTAAGAGTTAAGCTCTTCTCTATAAAACTTTAAATGCTCTTCAATCCTGTTTTCTACCTAAGGACTTATAAAAATGTTTTACCAACACATGATTTTACCAAGTTTTACATCTCAACAGCTACTTATATTTATGCACATTTTATATCCAGAAATGAAAGCCCTAATCTAACACTAGACTGGGCACTGTTTATTGTATTTTGATGTCTAATATTCTGTTTTTAAAAGATATAATTATGCAGAGTGACCACCTCCCCAGATTCTCCTCCTTTGTTCTGTTTATATAACCCACACTTTTAAACTATCTTTCTGCTTTTAATTCTTCTTTGACCATTTAGCCTAAGCATTCCTACCTGATTATAGCCAATACTGCTTTGGACACTTACCTGATTTTAGTTTTAATACATCCACTTCCACATTATCCCAAGTTTCTGTTTCTTAGTCACTAATGTGGTTGTTTCTGCTTGTTTAAGAATGAAGAAAAATAAGGGATGAACTAAGAATTTTACGTTATCTGAATTCTGAAAGATGCAGTGTATTTACATAATAAAATATGTCTGAGGCTAAACCAGTGCTTAAGATGACCCCTAAGTTCATTTTTCCTAAGTACATTGTGAAAATACAAAAGTTTAGGAACTCTCCTGACTCTTTGGCATCACCACCCACACATTTATGCTAAGAAAATAGAGGCTATTTTTGAAGAAATAAGGAAGCTGACATTGGAGAAATCCTTTTATGAGTAAGGTACTTTTACATATTATACTTAATCTTTACCTTAACCCTACAAGGAAGTTATCATTATTCATTCCCAGTTTTATAGATAAGGAAACTGAGACTCAAAGATTAAATGATTTGTTCAGAGTCACAGATAGTTTGAGGCAGAATTAAATTCTGAACATTGTCTTCTAGCTGTATAACATATGTATACAAATATGTATATAGAATACATTATGTATATTAACCAATGAAGATACTATGACTTTACATATTGTAGTTCTCTTGGCAGTTCATAAAGAAGTACTCTGTCAGAAAGGAAGGAAGAAACCTACCTGATCCTCAGGTAGTGTGGCTTTAGCAGTTGCAATATTAGACTTGGCAATTCTAATCCTTTGTGGTTGTCTTTTGAAGCAGTAAGCCATCCAGCCTTATATATATTTTATTGATTTCAGAGAGGAAGGGAGAGGGAGAGAGATATAGAAGCATCAGTGATAAAAGAGAATCATTGAGCGGATTCCTCCTGCACACCCCACACTGGGAATCGAGCCCACAACCTGGGCATGTTCCTTGACCAGGAATTGAACCATGACCTCTTGGTTCATAGGTCGACGTTCAGCCACTGAGCCACACCAATTGGGCCAGCCTCAGATTTTATTTCTTGATCACTCCTTATGGTTTTTTGTGTTTTTTTTTTTAAGACAAATCCAGGATTTGAACTAGCTTAATGGCTGTGTGACTTCAGGCAAACAATCAGTTTTCCTAATCTGTCAAACTGGGATACTGTCCTATTAGAAACTCATTGAACACAACATGAATGATTCTCAAGTACATTATGCTAAAGGAAAGAAGCTGGATTCAATTCCATTTACATGGTAGTCTGGAAAAGGCAAAGTTTTTGGGATCAGAAAACAGATTAGTGGTTTTCAGAGGCTGGGTGTGTTAGGGGAGAATGACAGGAAAGGAGTATGAGGGAAATTTGGGGGGTAATAGAACTGTACTGTATTCTGACTGTAGAGGGTGGTTCTGCAACTATATGTGTTTGTTAAAACTCAAAACTGTACACTAAAATGAGTTCATTTTATTGTAAGTAACTTATTCCTCAGTAAAACTTTTTTTAACCTGCTGACTTTGTTCTTTAAATCGTACTCAGAATCCACAATGTAGTAGTAAAGAAAAAATGTCCACTAACCAGTTGTCCAGGTGTAATTATTGCCTAGTGGAGATTTTGTTAATCTTTTCATATATGCTTCCATTTTTAAGGGATCTGGATCATTTATAGAAGATAAGATATGCATAGATGAAAATAAAGAAACTTCAAATTTTTGAATAGTTGTCAAATTTTCTAAATTGTTCTTGGCATGAATGAAAGCAGTTGTACTGGAATCATTTATTTGGGAGCCTTTTTCAAAAGTTCTTCTCTCTTACCCACCCCTTTCTGCTATATCCAGGGAAGGGAGAGAGAAAGGTTACCAAGAATCTGTTTTAGCATGTAACATCCAGGCAGTTACTTCTAGAAAGTTTGGGAAGCACTGGATAAATTGCAACACACTTCTCATCCCAATATTTGTAGCTTCTCTCCTAAAATTTGCACCTGAGTGTGGATCTTAGGAAAATGTAATGGACATATTTCTGCATCAAATGTTGTAAGAAAACTTTATTTTGGGCTCAAGGACTATATCTCAGTTATTAAGAATATTATCAGCAATAATAGTTACAGGTCTCCCATGTTCCTGAGGTCTCTTTCATCACTAAGATATATAATTCAATTATATTATGCTAATTATTTCAAATTTACAGATCATAACAATAAAACTACCCCAAAAAATTATGTCATGCTCACCAAAGAAACCAATTTCTGTTTATTAGCAAATGTGTTTTTCACCTATGATGCACATCAATAATGTACCAGCTGCTAAAAGGGATGCAAATAAATATAAGGCAACCTCTGCTCTTAAAATGCTTACTGTCTGATTGGGGAGATAATTTATTCACATGTGACACATTTTTGCTGATAGAATAATAAACTTGATTCAAATTATGTCTTTATAAAGAGGTAGCCATAAATGTCTAGGGCCTCATTCTAACACTAGACCTGCCACACTCTGATAGTGGGTCAGGTACAGTCCAGTTAACTAGCAAAATGGAACATAGTGGAAGGGATAAACTTAGAAGTAGATCTGTTTACTGGAGACTGGGAAGACCTAAGGGAGGCAAAACCAGCTGTAGGTTCTCAGAGGAGGTTTTAACCTGACAGATAGTGTAGTGGCCTAAAAAAAATGCAACATCAAGTCATTGTCGAAGTAAGCACTGACATTAGACTTGCTTGCAGAGATCAGATGGCCCATATCTGGAAAAGAAGAGATTTTGGTCTAAGAATCTAAGAACCTGAGAATATTGGGATATGGGATACAGAAATGGGGTGGGGGAAATAGGTGGAAGTGTACATAATTAACTTCTGTTGTTTATTTTAGTTGAATGGTTATTTTCAGTCATTAGTGTTTTTAATTTTCACTCTCAAAATTGATTAGGAACAAGAAAGTTCAGAATTCTCTAGTAGTACTAGACAAAAAGACTCAGGAAAGCTTTCCAAAGGTCCTTTTGTTTATCTTATTGATATTTATAGTGATCTTAGGAATATAATGAATTATGATAAATCAAAGCTAATTTTGAAGCTGAATGAATTTATGCCTTCCTGTACAAATTTCTCTTTTGTTTAACCAAAGCGTATGTTAGGAGTTGGATTTGGGTGGAAAGTAGAGAATTTTTTAAAAATTGGTGTTTGCATTTCAGAGATTAAAAGCTGCTTTGACCCAGCAACATCCTCCTGTGACCAATGGCGATACTGTAAAGGGTCACGGTAGCGGATTGGTTAGGACTCAATCAGAGGAATCTCGACCACAGTCATTACAACAGCCAGCCACATCCACTACAGAAACTCCGGTAGGTGTGTTGTTTTTATCATGCAGCACTCTATCATCCTTAAAAAAGCAAATACAGTGTAACTTAAATGACTATATACTTTGGAAAAAAATATTTCTGGTTATATTGTTATTCCAAAAGTATATCAGAAGTCTTAGAAAAAGGTAGTTCAAATATTAAATAAAGTCAGTCCAGTCCATCAGTCCATCGAGCAGTTATTACTGCATAGAACACCCTATATGTATGTAGGTCTGACATAACACACTATCCATCAATACTTTTAAGGAAACATATTTGCTGTTGATTACATTCAAGTAATGTATATATGTATTACATTACTCACATAGATGAAACAATTATTTAATTAAAATTTGGGAAACATCACGAAAGGAAAAGATATGCCATATAGCAGTCGTTTGTGCTAGAGGCCCTTTTTACTTCTCTGTAGTTCTGAACTACCTACTAGGTGATTGATGTTTCTGTATGTCTACAGTATATTTCTATAGTGTAAAGGGTTACTGTATTTCTGTTAAATGTTTCAGAACTCAAGAGCTTTTATCTTCTCTACTTAAAGAATATTAGCATTGGCATTAAAAAGCAGAACTTTCCATTTAAAGAAACACAGGTAAACAGCAAGTTTTAGAATGCCTCCTAAGCATAGGTATTTAGATAATTACATTTTATCTTTATGAAACTTTCAACAAAGTGGAATGTAGTTGTGGTTGTCATCCACTAAACAACTTTACTAAGTGTCCGAGAGAGGGAAAGTAAGTAAGTGTGTTTTAATGTCATAATTCAGGGGTAAGCAAGCTGGCCCTCAGGCCAAATGAACCCCAGCACTGTTTTTTTGTATGGTCTGCAAGCTAATTATGGTTTTTACATCTTTAAAAGTTTATTTAAAAGAAATGAATATAATTTATTTTCTTATACTAGCTATAGTTTCCATGGATCTAACTTTTATTTATATCTTTACATTTTATTACATTAGATTAAAGCTCCACTGCTGTATCTCTAGTTTCTAGAATAGTTTAATATATTTTTTTAATGAAGTGGAATGAATGAATTAATGAAAGAAGGGAGAGAAGGAGGTACATATGCTTCTAATTAGCCTCAAGTTCTCGTTAGGTGTAAAAATATAACAGATATAAATAATAGCTTTCACGTATCATACTCGGATTTAGCCTTTGCTGTAATAACTGAGTTGTCAATTTTTAAAAAACAACAACTGTTCTTTCTTACTCAGTTAAATGAGTAAAATAAAAAGTAAAAAAAACCCTGCTGTAAGTTACAAGGATGAAGTAAAGAAAATATTTCAAGGTTGCCTTTCTTGAAGCCAGCCATAGAAATATTTTTATAAAAGATTAACTTGGAATCATGTACATAAAATAAATAATCTAATACTTAATCTTTATTATAATTAAAATCCTACATAATAAAAGGGAAGTATGCAAATACATCACTCCGCTACGCCCACGATTGGGCCAGCAGGAGGCGCGGGGGCGGGACTTGGGGTGCCAATCGCGCTGGCAGGAGGAGCTGGGAGCGGAGACTCACAAGTGATCCCTGGCAAGCCGAGCTGGCTTGGGCTGGGGGATCTCAGGCCGCCAGGCCTTGCCCCCAAGCCGAGCCAGCTTGGGCTGGGGGTGCCTCAGGCTGCCAGGGCCTGCCCCCAAGCGCGATGGCTCTCAAGCCAGGCCGGTTTGGGCTGGGGTCTCAGGCCGTTAGGCCATGCCCCCAAGCCGCGTGATGGCTGGCAAGCCACACCGGCTTGGTCTGGGGGAACTCAGGCCTCCAGGCCTTGCCCCCAAGCCGCGCGATGGCTCTCAAGCCCCGCCGGTTTGGGCTGGGGTTTCAGGCCGCCAGGCCTCGCCCCCAAGCCGAGCCAGCTTGGGCTGGGGGTGTCTCAGGCTGCCAGGGTCTGGCCCCCAAGCACGATGGCTCTCAAGCCCCGCCGGTTTGGGCTGGGGTCTCAGGCTGCCAGGGCCACGCCCCCAAGCCGCGGGATGGCTGGCAAGCCACACAGGCTTGGGCTGGGGGAACTCAGGCCTCCAGGCCTCGCCCCCAAGCCGCTTGATGGCTCGCAAGCCCCGCCAGTTTGGGCTGGGGTCTCAGGGCGCCAGGCCTCACCCCCAAGCCGAGCCAGCTTGGGCTGGGGGTGTCTCAGGCTGCCAGGGCATGGCCCCCAAGCGCGATGGCTCTCAAGCCCCGCCGGTTTGGGCTGGGGTCTCAGGCTGCTAGGGCCATGCCCCCAAGCCGCGGGATGGCTGGCAAGCCACACAGGCTTGGGCTGGGGTCTCAGGCCGCCAGGGCCACGCCCCCAAGCCGAGCTGCTTGGGCTGGGGTCTCAGACCGCCAGGGCCTGGCACCCAAGCCGCATGATCCCTGGCCGAGGCGGCTGCCTGGGCTGGGGTCTCATTCCTGCAGGGCCGGGCACCCAACTGCATGATCACCCAGCCAGCAGCAACGGCAGGGTGGTGCACCCCCACCAAGCTATCTTCAGGCCAGTGAAGGCAGCCTGGGCTGGAGACGCACACCCCCACCGGACTATCCACAGACAGGCTGAGATGGCAGCCTGGGCAGGGGTCTCAGCTTGGCTGGACTGAGGCAGCAGCCTGGGCTGGGGTCTCAGCCTGGCCAGGGCCCCATCCCCTGCCAGCGGTGGCAGCCTGGGGTCCCAACCATTGAGTCACATCAGCCAGGCAGATATGGAGGAACCTTAAATGTTTCTTTTTTTTATAATATATATTTTATTGATTTTTTACAGAGAGGAAGGGAAAGGGATAGAGAGCTAGAAACATCTATGAGAGAGAAACATTGATCAGCTGCCTCCTGCACACACCCCACTGGGTATGTGCCCCCAACCAAGGTACATGCCCTTGACCAGAATCGAACCTGGGACCCTTGATTCTGCAGGCCAATGCTTCATTCATCCGCTGAGCCAAAACAGGACTGTCCAATATGCTAAAGAAAAAACCCTATCTAATAAAGAGGGAATATGCAAGGGAGGGCATTTGGGGGTGACCGGGGTATCAGGGACTGGCAGGGAAGTGGTTAGGGGGTGATCAGGCTGTCAGGCATAGTGGTTAGGGGCAATCAGGAAGGCAGGCAGGCGAGTAGTTGGGAGCCAGCAGTCCTAGATTGTGAAAGGGATGTCCGACTGCCTGTTTAGGCCCGATCCTATGGATCGGGCCTAAACAGGCAGTCGGACATCCCCCAAGGAGTCCCAGATTGGAGAGGGTGCAGGTTGGGCTGAGACACACACACACACACACACACACACAAACACACACACACGTGCACGAATTTCGTGCACCGGGCCTCTAGTACAGTATAAATGGAATAACCCTTATAATTTTTAATGCTAGTTATTTGGAAAAGGAATTAAATCATACCATTGTATTTTTTGGAGTTCGTAGGATGAGAAGTAGTTTGGTGATTTTCCTGCAAAACTTATCTTGATCTTATATATAAAATTTTTGCTTATTATATAGATAAGAAGAAAATAGAAGTTTTACTTGTTTACACCATTTTAAAATATAATTAATTATAGGTAAAGATTGTTTTCAGACTTCTTTGGATCATGGGCCTGTGGCCACAAAGTGACTGTTTGCTTTGCACTATTTCCAAGAGTTCATTTCCTGTCTCCATATTCAAGTATTCTGTGGTACAATTTTGGGATTTGTAAGAGGGTTGGAGTTATTTATTGCTCTATAGTGCTAGACACTAGACAATATCACTAGCAAGTGAAGATTTCTGTCTCTGTCTGATCTGAAATAACCAGGCTAATCCGTTGAGGAGTCGGGGGATAAATTAAAATGAAAATCTGGACTCCTGTGGGATACTACCCACCAGGAAAATAAGCATTAATGAACCTGACCCTTAGAAAAAGACTTACCCTAAATTCCAAAAACTGAAGAAAAGCTGAGTAGAGTCCTGTGCCACTAACAATGTTTTAGTGATGGGCTGCATATATGGTGGTGGTTCTATAAGATCACAGTATATGCTTACAAGCAAACCTATGATGGAAAAGGGGGAGGAAAACCAAGCAAACTATCATAGACATATTTCTGAAAAGAGTGACACCTCCTCAAGAAGAGCCTCAGGTAGGTCGTTCAGCAGGTGTTCCAGAAGAAGGCATTTTTGTCATAGGAGATGACAACTCCATGGGTGTTACTGCCCCTGAAGACCTTCCAATGGGACAAGATGTGGAAGTAGACGGCAGTGAAGTGGTGTTAAAGTCTACAGTAGTGTACCATAGTGTCCTAGACCTTCACATCCACTCACCAGTCACTCGCTGACTCACCCATAGCAACTTCCAGTCCTGCAAGCTCCATTTATGGTAAATGCCCTATACAGGTGTACCTTTTTTTTTATTCTCTATTTTTATTGTACCTTTTCTATGTTCAGATACACAAATGCCATGTGTTAAAATTGTGTATAGTATTCAGTATTGTAACATGCTGTCCAGGCTTGTAGCCTAGGAGCAATAAGCTATATCATGTGGCCTAGGTATGTAGTAGTCTTTACCATCTAAGTTTGGGTAAGTGCACTCTATGATGTTCCCACAACAAGGAAATTGCCTAACAATGCATGTCTCAGACTGTATCCCCGTCACTAAGAGTCACCTGACTGTATACCAAAGTATGTACATTCATGCCTTAATTTTAGAGAAACCAGTTTTTTAAAAATATATTTTTATTGATTTCAGAGAGGAGATAGGGAGAGAGATAGAAACATCAATGATGAGAGGGAATCATTGATCAGCTGCCTCCTGCACACCCCCTACCGTGGATCGAGCACACAACCTGGACCTGTGCCCTTGACCGGAATCGAACCCACGACCCTTCAGTCCGCAGGCCAACCCTCTATCCACTGAGCCAAGCCGGCTAGGGCATAGAGAAACCAATTTTTAAAGAAAATTTACAGATTTAATGTAAATGTGGTTTCCCATAGTGAATTTAAATAAGCAATTATTAAATTTTTACTTTAGTACCTTATAATTAGCTTTCAAAGGATTGAATAACACCTTAATGTACTTTTAAGACTATACTTGGGAAAATGTAAGATTTTTATATGATCATTTGCATTGCATTTTCAGTTTCTTCATATTCTATATAAATGAAAATATAGAGACTTTAAAGACTTTATTTAATGTAAATAGTGACTTAGTGAGAATCTTATTTTAGCAGTGCTCATTTATTTCAAGGAATTTGTTAAACCACTGGGTGATTTTCACATTGTCCCAAAATATTGATATATACAATGAGACTTAGAAAATAAAGTTAGTAGCTCTCCCCTTTTGCCACCCTTTATTGCCTGTTGAAAAGCTTTCTTTTCTGTTTATTACAGGCTTCTCCAGCTCACACAACTCCACAGACCCAAAATACAAGTGGTCGACGAAGAAGAGCAGCTAATGAAGATCCTGATGAGAAAAGGAGAAAGTTTCTGGAGCGAAATAGAGCAGCAGCTTCAAGATGCCGACAAAAAAGGAAAGTCTGGGTTCAGTCTTTAGAGAAGAAGGCCGAAGACTTGAGTTCATTAAATGGACAACTACAGGTAGGGTGCATATGTATAAATTTTGTTTGATGTATTTTAATAATTGTGACCACAGCGCTTCCCTTTTTTTTCTACTTAGCCATCTAAATATTGTAGGACACAATATTGGGTGTGTGTATGTAAAACCTAATTTTATAAACTTATTTGGATACTGAGATAAAATAATATAAAACTTTCAATACTGATACAATGAAGTAATTTAAAATAAGTGTTTGTGTAGTGCAAAAGTAATTAAAAACTTTATAAAGTTGTGATATAAAGTTCAAAGAATTTTAAAATTAAAAATATCACTGGTATTTCACTTTTCATGTTCAACTGTTGGTTTAGATCACAATGATAAAGTTGCTTTAGTAGCAGTTTTGTTTTTAAGTCCTTTTGTTCTTTGAATTATAAATTTTGTTTTGTTTTGTTTGTTTTATTTAAAGTGAATATAGTGCTCAAGAAAGGTGCCAGATTGACAGCTTTGGAAACTGAAGGACTCTTATTATCCACAGAACAGGTACAATATGGCCAGTGGCAATAGAAATCATTTTATGCTGCCCTGCCAATGTGCCTCAGATACATTTCTTAGGAACTCCGTGGGTATAAAGGTTTAAGGCTCCTTCCTATTCAGTCTTTGGTAAGATTTCCAATGGGGGAGCACCAAATCTATTTCCTTCCTTCTGTTTTTTTGTTTTGTTTTTTTCTTCTTTTTTCTTTTTTTTTTTAATGTTGTGAACGTTCTCCAATAAAATCTTCTAAACTACCAATCAATGAGCATCAGCTAGAAAATTGATGTTAATGAATTGTAGTTATTGATCAGTCTTCTGAGTTAATTTATTCCCAGTTAAAAATAAATCTTTCTATGTAATTATAATTAATGATGAGAACTCTCAAACTTTTCTATCTTTAAAGATATCACTAATATAAATGTCTATTTAAATGCTTGGGAAAAAGTTTTTAGCATCAGGAATAGCATTTAACCTGTAATATAAATTTTATAACCTAAAAATTTTTCATATGTGAGGTAGACATTTTTTAATACTGTGTTGTGCTTTGAATATTGGCATGTTAGTTTAGAACAAATGGTCTTATAAAATCTATTTTAACCATTTAGAAAAAATTTTAAAATGATTTAACACATCACAGAGACTTCAAATATATACTTACTAGTGACCCAGTGCACGAAATTTGTGCACATTAAAAGGGGATTAATTAGAGGAAATAATTTAATATTGCTATTTGCCCTTTCTCTATAATAGAAGTGTCAGAGATGAAAGAAAATTAGTAAAATGTATATGAAAACCTTCCTCCTGTCAGAGTCTGGGGCACACCACGGGACCCAAAGTCAAGTCCCTGCCCACCCACATGCACCTCAAAATCGCGTGAGACCTAGACCCGTCTGACCCCCCTCCACCACCACCGTTGGGCTAGATCCAGACCCGGCCAGTCCCACCCTTGTCAAGCCCTGCCAGGCAGGGGGTGTAGCCTCAGGTCCCCTGGCGCCAGGATGGGGGGCGTGGCCTGAGGTCCCCCAGCCCAGACCGGGGGGCGTGCCTTGAGGTCTTCCATCAAGCCCTGCCAGGTGGGGGACATGGCCTGAAATCCCCTGTCAAGCCCCGCTGGGTGGGGCCATGGCCTGAGTTCCCCCGACCCAGCACTGGGGGTGCACCTTGAGGTCCCCCATCAAGTCCCGCTCGGTGGGGGGCACGGCTTGAGGTCCCCTGTCAAGCCCAGCCAGGCAGGGGGGCGCAGCCTCAGGTCCCCTGGCCCGGTGCTGGGACAGGAGACACGGCCTGAAGTCCCCTGTCAAGCCCCACCTGGTGGGGGGCATGGCCTGAGGTCCCCTGTCAAGCCCCACGGGCGCGGGGGAGGGCGTAGCCTCAGGTCCCTGCTGATTGCTCGTTAAGGCTCCTTATGGGAACTTGGCCTCAGCTGTGGTTGCAGCCATCTTTGTGACAGAGTGATGGTCAATTAGCATATTCCCTCTTTATTAGATAGGATATACCAGGGTGTACTAAGAAATTATTATATTATCATCTGATAAATGAATTCTTAACCTTTTGCACTCGGATGTTGAGTGTGACTCGACATGGTTAGCATCGGTAGCAGCTCGAGAAAAAAGCAAGCGAGTGCAAAGGGTTAAGAACTATTTTCATAAGTTTTTAGAAAAAATGTATAAATTTTTTTCCTCTTAAATTCAGTGAAACAGATTATAGGTACCAATTTATTTATACAACTGTAAAAATGTCTATTCTTTACCAGGTCTCTCTGTTACAATATTAACTTTTTAAAAACTAAGTAATTTTAAAACTAATTTTACTATTAAAATTTTAAATATTTATATTAACAAAGTGATTTAAATATATATATTTATATTTCTTCTTTTCTCTTTTTAACTAACAAAATTATACTTCCAAATGACTAGACTACTTTTAGTTATATGACATTAAACATATCATTCTTTGTTAGCCTCAGTTGTCTTATCCAGAGAATAGAGATAATACCTGCTGGTCTATTTCTCTGGGTTGCATAAATAAGTTGACTCAGAATGAATGTAGGTATTTTTAAATACATAAATTTTTAATTTTAATAAGATAAATGTATTAATATTTTTGTCATGTGGCTTACTTGCCTTCTTAAGAAGTAAAGATGACTGAAAACTATAAATGTTATATAAACACATGGTCTCATTTACAGGGTGTTGTTGGACTTGAGGTTTTCTGCTTTGACCCAGGTTTTAGCAATATTAACAGCTTTTAATGAGATATTGCTGTTTCCTTAGTTATACTGCAGAACTGGTCACTATTATTAACACTGATGCTTTATTATTGGGAAACCTTGGAAAATTCAGTATTCAAAATAAATGTAATCTTTACTTCATTAATTGCATGTTTTTTTCACCATGCAAACTATAATTAAAATGTCATTGTAAAATGTGTTGCATTTTTATTGCCTAAGTGAGGTAGAAATTTCTTGACTGGAGGAATAAAGGCAAGATTTATCTAGGTACAAGTTAGCTAGCACATCATTTTCAAAGCATAAAACTTAAAAAGAAGTCAAATTCAAGAAATCACTAAATTAAAGTTATATTCATCTGTAGAGGTTAATACCTCAAATTACAAACAGAACAAGTAAAATCAGTATTTTTATCATTAAAAACTGTGATGATGGCATCATCCTATATAATAAAAGAGAAACATGTAAATTTACCATACCTCCGCTGCGCTCACCAGCCAATCAGGAGTGAGTATGCAAATTAGCCTGACAAAGATGGTGGGTTAATTTGCATACACAGGCGCCTGGTGAAGAGCAGATCGGGAGAGCCAACGGAGAGTGGAGCGCCTTGGGGAACTTGGCTCCCCAGATGGAGAGCAGAGAGGGAGAGCTGGCGGCTTAGAGGACTTGGCAGAGCGGGAGGCCATGGGACGTAAACAGAGCAGGAAGGGAAAAACCAAGAGTGTGGGGAGCACCAGGAATTCTGGGAATAGTAGTTCTGGTGGCAGCCCCAGGACCAGAAGCGGAAGCCCAGAGCGCAGGGAGCACCAGGAATGCTGGGAATCGTAGTTCTGGTGGCAGACAGATCTCCTAGACCAGTGATGGTGAACCTATGACACGCGTGTCAGCACTGACACGCGTAGCCATTTCTGATGACACGAGGCTGCTGAGGCGGCCGCATGCTGAGGATGAAACATTTTCTGCTCCTGAGGATGAAACATTTGCGAAATAATGTTTTTTCCTCAAAGTGACACAATACCCGAGTTATGCTCAGTTTTTTGGTGAAGTTTGACACACCAAGCTCAAAAGGTTGCCCATCACTGTCCTAGACACTAGAGCAAAGTGAGCCTGGAGCAAGTTACTGTTGCGGTGGGGGATGGAGGGAAAGCAAAGGTCAGAGACATAAGTAAAATCAGAGTGTACAGGTAAAATTAAAGGGAAGATATCCTAAAACTTCCAGGAAATCTCCACCAATGAAGCAAAGAAAAAAAATGCCTCTATTATTCTGTGAGCAACAAACCAAACTGGGTTGGGGTCTCAGACAATTTGCTCATATGATTGCAAAAACAGACAGAAACTCCCGGATTGGAGAGGGCTCCCCTGAGGGCTCCCAGATTGGAGAGGGTGCAGGTCGGGCTAAGGGACCCACCCCCCGTGCACAAATCTTCATACACCGGGCCCCTAGTAGTTAGATAAGAAAGTGTTCTCAGTTTTAGAGATACATACCAAAATATGAAGGTAAGCAAAATGGTATGTTTTCAGGGATTTTCTTTAAAACTAGAGGCCTGATACAAGAAATTTATGCAAGAGCAGGCCTTCCTTCCCCCAGCTGCCGACACCGGCTTCCCTCTGGCACCCAGAACCCGGGCTTCACTCTGGCCACCGGCAGGCACCCGGGACCCGGGCTTCCCTTGCAGCCCCGGCTTCGTCCCGAAGGATGTCTGATCTAATTAGCATATTACACTTTTATTATTATAGACTAGAGGCCTGGTGCACAAAATTCGTGCACGGGGGGGAGGTGTGGTGGAGGGTGTCCCTCAGGCCAGCCTGCACCCTCTCCAATCTGGGATCCCTCTCACAATCCAGGACTGCTGGCTCCCAACTGCTCGCCTGCCTGCCTTCCTGATTGCCCCTAACCGCTTCTGCCTGCCAGCCTGATTGATGCCTAACTGCTCCCCTGCCAGCGTGTTTGCCCCTAACTGCCCTCCCCTGCAGGCCTGGTCACCCCTAACTTGTCCTCCCCTGCAGGCCTGGTCACCCCTAACTGCCCTCCCCTGCAGGCTTGGTCCCCCCCCAACTGCTCTCCCCTGCAGGCCTGGGTCCCACCCAACTTCCCTCCTCTGCTGGCCTGGTCACCCCTAACTGCCTTCCCCTGCGGGCTTGATTGCTCCCAACTGCCCTCCCTTGCAGGCCTGGTCCCTCCCAACTGCCCTCCCCTGCTGGCCATCTTGTGTCCACATGGGGGCAGCCATCTTGTGTGTTGGAGTGATGGTCAATCTGCATATTACTCTTATTAGATAGGATAGAGGCCTGGTGCATGGGTGGGGGCCAGCTGGTTTGCCCTGAAGGGTATCCTGGATCAGGGTGGGGGTTCCCTTGGGGTGTGGGGCAGCCTGGGTGAAGGGCATGTGGTGGTTTGCAGGCCGGCCACGCCCCCCCGGTGACCCAAGTGGAGGCCCTGGTATCTGGGATTTATGTATCTTCTACAATTGAAACTTTGTAGCCTGGAGCGGAGCCAAGCCCCCTGCTCGCTCCTTGGCCGGCAGCCATTTCTTTTGAGGTTTGTGTATATCTTCTATAATTGAAACTTTGTAGCCTGGAGCGGAGGCCTAGGCCAGCCAGGGCTGCAGAAGCTTTGCTTCCTTCATTGCCGGGGGCAACCCTTGCCTCCTGCTCTTTCCAGCTCCGTAGCTGCCGCCATTACTGTTTGGATTTGTTTACCTTCTATAATTGAAACTTTGTAGCCTTGAGTGGAGCAAGGGCATTCAGAAAGCTTGGCTTCCTTTGTTACCGTGGAAACCCAAGCCTCCCTCCTGCTCTCTGTGGCTGCAGCCATCTTGGTTGGGTTTATTTGCATATCTGCTCCTGATTGGCTGGTGAGCGTGGTTTGTGGGTGTAGCGGAGTTAGGGTCAATTTGCATATTGCTCTTTTATTAGATAGGATACTTCTGCAAGCCCAGCCGGTGTGACTCAGTGGTTGAGGTCTCTCAATCCCCAGTTGGGAGCCTGCAGGAGGCAGCTGATCAATGATTCTCTGTTATTAATGTTTCTATCTCTCCCTCTCCCTTCCGCTTTGAGGTCAATAAAAATGTATTTTTTAAAAAAAAAATACTTCTGCAAAAAAAGAAAAAGAATAAGGTTCATTTGTATGTATTAACCTGGGAAAATGTCTGTAATTCATTGTTGTAGGCAAAAAGAAAGTTGCTGAAAATAGTCTAAACATCCATCAGTGGATGAGTGGATAAATAAATTGGGGTATATACATACAATGGAATATTATTTGGGCATAAAAAGGATTTATAGTACATACTAAAATGTGGATGAACCTCAAAACATGCTTAAGTAAAAGAAGCTAGACACAAAGTCACATATTATATGACTATTTGTATGAAATATCTAGAGAGATAAATTCATAGAGACAAAATGCAAATTGGTCATTGCCAGAGACTGGGGCAAAAAGGAAAGGGAGAAACTGGTTAATGGGTAATGGGTTTTATTTTAGAGTGACAAAGATGTTTTATAAGTAGACAGAGGGAGGTGGTTGCACAACATGGTAAATGTACTAAATGCTGTTGAATTAATTCACTTTAAAATGGTTAATTCTATATTATGGGAATTTCACTTCAATAAATTACTCAATAAAAAGTTAGTTGCTTACTAAAATGTATACCATAAATCTTTTTCATTAGTAAAAGGTTTATAGTGAAGTTAGATGGATAAATGTGTAGGTATGGAAATCATATAGTAATGAATCTCTACATATAGGTAAAATTTTAGGAATGACATGTACCAGGATGTAACAGTAGAAAAGAGAAGAGAGGGTATGGCGAAGCATGGATGGTTTGGGAAAAAAGGCACTTCAATTATGACTTTCTCTATTATTTCAAGTGGATATGTGGTTTTGATTTTTGTTTTATAGTTATTTATCAAACAAAATAAAAAGTTTTAAAATAGTGACAGACCATAGTTTTCAGAGTGTGAAGATTAACATGCTTATAAGAGATTCAGGGAGAAAAAAAATTTTTTCAGTCTCCCAACAGCAAAACCACTAGCTGTGAAAAATAGAATGACTTGTAAAGAAAATTGAATGTAAAAGAAATAATTAAACTGTGCTTTATGTGAACACATTCATCAGTTCTACATTTTTAAAAATAATCCTTCATGTGTCATACAGGCTTAGCTGATTGGTGTAGTGGGCAGTAATGATTCATGGTTACTTATATATTACATAAAATAAAAGATTTAATAAATGTTGAGGAATGACTGTTCATATTTTTACCAAACGTATATTAGGTTTTTAAAAATATTATTCAACCTTATTGCCTCAGTCATGAAATTTAATTTTATTTTAGCTTTCTAAAGTCATTGCTAAAAAGGCAATTTTATCAAATTGTATTAGAGACATTTGTGATAATCTAGACCAAGAATCTAAACCAAATTATAACATATTTTTAAGGTAATACACGATTTTGTTGTCTTTTATTTAAAATGTTTTTAATCTCTTATGCCTTTGTCTTTCAGTTATACTCATTTTGGGGGTTAGTTTTCAATTTACAACTTCAGCATATTTCCTTTATGAACTAAAGTCAGACTCCTTAACAATTACTCTGTGGATAAAACTTGGAAATTTTGTTGTGGATTTTGCTCTTAAAACTTAGGTATTGCAAAATGTATGTGGAATAAGAGGTTCAATAAATTAATAGAAGTATTCTTTGATAGCTGGTTGCATGAGGAGTTTTCACTTATGGAAAAGGTTTTATGGAAACCTTTATAGTGATATGGAAAAGGTTTTGCTTATTGATCCGTTGACTTTAAAGGAATAGGATCAAATCTTTAGTATTTATCATTTGAAATAGAAAGGAATAGCAACAATTCAAGATGCTGTACAATGTCTGTTTTAATTCCTGAAAAAAATATATTACTTTCTTCCTCCGCCCCCCCCCCCCACCTAGTTTTTTTATCTAGAGAAGGGGGTAAGGGTAATAGTGATGACACCTGTACCTCATGCATTTTATTAAGAGTTTGAGACCTAGTATTTATTTTTTACTAGCCTTTATCAAAAAATCTTTCTAAGCCTTTACTTTCCCATCAGTCAAAGTCATAAAATACTTTGTGAGAGAGGATATAGAAAAGTATTCTGTAACTGTGCTATGCAAATACTAGTTATTTATTATTTGTTCTGTCATTAAACATAAGTGCTTAATGTGCGCAGGGCATGTTATTAGACACAGGGAATATAATAGTGAAAAAGACATTGTCCTTGAACTTACAAAATTTGTGGTCTAGCAGAGGAGACAAACATGAAGCAAGTAATCAAAGTATGAGAAGAAGAGACGGGTCATTCCCGTTCATTTTGCAAAATATTTTCAAAATAGAACCCCATCATCTATATTTCTGTTGTAGACAAAAAACTATTTTTATTTTCAAGTGTAGGTTTTGCATCCATGACAACCTTTGGAACTGTGTAGTGAGAATCTTGATATTTGATCATTGATTTTTCTGAAGACTAAACATGAGAAAAATTTGATCTTCAGCAATGAGAAATTCCCCAAAGAAGAAATTATCTAACATTATTTCTTTAATTTTGAGAGTAGTGGCCGAACTAGTAAGGTAAAGATCATAAATGTATGGAATACCTGTGGTCATCAAGATGTGGCCAGATATCAGTGAGAAATTTTGATTGATTAGTCTGGTCTGATTTTATCAGTGTGATCTGCTGCAGATAAACTGTAAAAAAAAAACCTTGTTAATTAGTATATAATTTTCGAGTAGCTAAAAATAGAATGGAGCGATGGTAAGAAAAGGCCGAAATAATTTACATTTTATTTTAAACCAGAATAATTTTTACAGCATCTGCTTTACCTTAACAAACAGGTTTTACTTTGATTAGAAAAAAAATCAATAATTGCTCACATTTGAATGAGACTTTGACATTTTCAAAATGTTTTCATGTCCTTTATTTCACTTCGCCTCTTTTTGGTATTTTTTACATCCTGGACAAAGAATTTCCATGGTCCTCTCTAAATATAGCTATGTACTCTCAGTCTATGCCAGCCTGTGCTGTGCTCTGGGGATACAAAGAGCAAGATAATCTGCCATTGAGAAAATCCCAGTCTGGCAGAGGTGGCAAACAAATAAGCCAAAAATTAGAATCCAATGTCGTAAGTACTGTGTTAATACACACACACATATAAGTATATAGGGTTGTGGGAAATGGGCATCTCACTTTTTCTATGCAAACTTATGCTGTGCTGAGTTGACTTAAAGATGAGTAAAATAATTAGCAAGGCAAAAAGGAGAGGAAAGATTTTCTAGAGATACAGTATGTATTTAGTTAGCTATACAAATTTTCATTTTTATAGTAAAAATGATTAGATACTGATGATATCATAGGTTCACACTAATGTGAAGGGTACCAACTACAGGTACCAGATTATAAAAGATTGTGTATGCTTGACATACCTATCCAGCCCTATGTTATATTACAGAAATTAATAACAGACACTTGTATACACGAGTCTCAAATTCAAGCTGACACAGCAGACAGAGAAACTTTCTTGGAAGGTATATATTGGGTTATTCATAAAATGGTTTCTCATCAACAGTGTCATTAATAAAGAGATATAATAAGCAATATTGACACTGATGCAATATTTCATAGAAATGAGTTTTCTAAATAACACTTTATTTTTAAGGCAAAACTTTTGCTTTCCCTTTTGTACTTTGATCACTCTAAACCCATTCTTGTCTCAAATAGAAGAATATTCTAAACAACTTAACCCTTTTATTAATGGTTCAGTTTTATTATGAGCATCAATTTTTGTTTCGTGTTTTAATACAGTATTGCAGTTCATTATTATTGGGGTGTGAGGAACTATTTGACCCAACAGACTTGCCTTTAGGTTGCCTAAATTTTTATTCTTTTGAATTTTTGTTTGTCATTAATCACATCAGGAGACCTAATGAGTCTAATCTGCTAAATTATTTTACATTAAGCTTTCTGCATAAGAGACTCAGGGGTAGAAAATGAAGTGCCTGAGCTTTGTCTACACCCTTTTGCTATATTTCTTCATTTAATTTTGAGTTCATGAATGAAATCTGCATAGTTAAGGTTAATGTAAGTTCAAATAAGTAGAGGTATTTGTAAATTAAGATTTTTATGTTATCAATTCATTAAATTTATATTATTTCTAACTCTTTAGTATTGATAATTATCACTAATCTATATGTCTTTAATATTTGTGGATAACCCAAACAAATTAACTGGACTCTCAATTTAGAACTTGTACAGAGAATTTTCCAGATTAATGTATCCAAAACAAAAGCTGACTTGCTTGTTCTGTAATAAGGAATAGTACAAATCACCATTGATTTATCAGATTTAAATTTAGATGTGTACGAATTGTCTAGGTCAAAGACAACTCTGCCTTTTAGATATTACGTCTACTTTCATTGGTTTCATGTCCAACACAGTGTCTTGCATTGCATTCTAGATATCTGTGATTCCTTGGTTATTGTGGTTTCCCATTGGTAGCTTTTCCAAGTTTCTTAGAAACTTGATTGAGTTTTCAGGATAAATATTTTATTTTCAATTGAATAGAGGAGTAAAAATTTATCCTGACTCCCTTGATGTCTCTAATTTTTCAAACAAAAGAACATGTAACATACATATAATAAAAAATATCTTCAACAGCTAATCTCTGATATGTAATAAGCAGCTTCAAGGCAAATGGTAATATAAAAACTTTGAAATATGTTATCTAGTTGTGTTATCTTAAATTTTTATAAAAGTTGCAGTTTTGATATAAATGCTAAAATATAAAACTTGATATGTACTGATTAAACATATTTAAGCAGCATATTTTGTTTATTCCTTGATATTCTGATAAAGATGTTCAGTTTTTGTTATCTTAACCTTCACTTGTTTTAAACAGTAAGAAATGTTTAATCTGATGCTGGTAAGGTACATAACTTGTTTCTTCTCCAGAGTGAAGTCACCCTGCTGAGAAATGAAGTGGCACAGCTGAAACAGCTTCTTCTGGCTCATAAAGATTGCCCTGTAACCGCCATGCAGAAGAAATCCGGCTATCACAGTGAGTAATGTTCCATTACCTACAGCCTTAGGCTCCATCAGTGAAATACTGCCACAGTGAACCAAGCTTCCGTCAAAAAAACCGAGACTGAATTCCTATACTTAATATTAAATATCAGACTTCTCCAAGGTTATTATGGAATGGGGTATACTTCTTAGAATCTGGATTTTTAAAAATTTCCTATTTCTAGCTTTTATTTTAGGGATTGCTATGGATTAGCAAAATGGGTTAGTTAATAACTTAAAATATACTATAAGTACTGATGATTATTTTGTTTATCATCCCAGTATAACACTTTGTCTTAGATTGACGTGGTGAAGCATTTCTTGTCCAGCCTTTGTTCAGTAATGATGTGTATTTTTTTTTAATCAACTGTCTTTACTAAAAATAGGGTGTCCCAAAAAATGTATGCACACACTTTGAATAATTGTAAAGTCAGTGTTTATTAAAATACACTTCATTTTCAAAATTGAGCTATCAGCTGTTAAAATGTGTATACATTTTTTGGGGGGACACCCTATATGTAGTATCCATTTACAGTATCAGTTCCTGTTGTTCTTTCTTAGATGTCAGCATTGTGTGGGGGGGTTTAATTATTGTGAACCTTTGTATCGAATCTTCTAGTTAGTCATAAAAATGCTAAAATAGAACATTATCTGCTTATCACTTTCCTCTTAAATGTTTTCCCTAAAAATGAGGTTCTTCTGTTTTCAGCATTTTAGAGGTTAATTGTGTTTTTTCCTTCTTGTAATGTCCTTCTTTTTGGTAATATAAACAGTGTTGGAACCAGCTGTAACTCTTGAATAAATGGCCTGTCCATTGTACACAAATTTGTAACAAATAACAGAGCTGGGAATGCATTAGGCAACATTCATAATATATAACCCACAGCTTTCGTTTTTATGATTTAGAGGTATTTCAGGATATTTGTAAATGTGAAGATTGTTTCAACCATATGTATCCACTTTATTTTAATTTGCCAGTGTCAGTAATTCAAAAGAAAGAAACATTTTATATTGGATGCAAACTGTTCCTCAGGTGCTCAAGATAAAACTTAATAGCCACCATCTTTACTTGTAGTCATTGTAAGCAGTTTCATCAGAATGGGCAATATTTTTTAATTTAAAAGATTCAATAGATTTAGCAACTCTCTATTGCCATATATATTTAGAACATTGATTTTTGTCAGTTTTGAGCAAATAAATCTCAGTCCTTTGATAGCTAATGATTTTTTAAAATCTTTATTGTTGAGATTATTACATGTCCCCTTTTTTTCTCCCATTGCCCCCCTCCACTTGGTTTCCGCCCTGCCCCAAGCCTTCACCACCCTATTGTCTGTGTCCATAAGTAATGCATATAAGTTCTTTGATTAATCTCTCCCCTTCCCCCAACCCCTTCCCTCTGAGATTTTTCAAGTCTGTTCCATGTTTCCATGTCTTCGATTCTATTTTATTCATCGGTTTATTTTGTTCATTAGATTCCTTGTTTGTTTATTTTGACTTTTAGATTCAGTTGTTGATATGTATTTATTGCCATTTTATTGTTCATATTTTTTACCTGTTTTTCTTCCTCCTCTTCTTCTTGCTAACTGCTTTTCTCTTGCTGCTTTTAAGATTCTTTGTCTTTAACCTTTGTCATTTTAATTATGATGTGTCTTTGTGTGGACCTCTTTGGTTTCCTCTCCTTGGGACTCTGCTTCCTGGACTTGTAAGTGTATTTCTTTCACCAGGTAGGAGAAGTTTGCTGTCATTATTTCTTCAAATGGGTTTTCAATAGCTTGCTCTCTCTTCTCCTTTGGCACCCCCATAATGCGAATGTTGGTATGCTTGAAGTTGTTCCAGAGGCTCCTTATGCTATCTTCATATTTTTGGATTCTTTTTTCTTTTTGCTCTTCTGATTTGGTGTTTTTTGCTTCCTCATATTCCAAATCATTGACTTGATTCTCAGAATCTTCTATTCTACACTTGAATTCCTGTAAATTATTCTTTATTTCAGTTAGTCTATGCTTGATATCTAGTCATTTTGACAGGATGGTGAAACACATTGTGGAGTAAATTGGGCCCATGTAGAAATGTGTTTGGAGTTTGTATTAACAATGATTGCTGCAGGGATGAGGCCATTATGGCTCCCATCTGACTTAACATAATTTCATATAGAAGCTGCTGAGTTCAGCATTATAAATACATGGTTTTCTTAAGAGAATTACCTTGAATTTTGATAGTATAGTTCAAAAGTAAATGTATAATTGATTCTATAAAATTAGAAAGAAAATTAACTCATATTGCATTCAATTCAAAATTATCTACAATTTTTAAATCCTTAGTAATTTATTAGATAATCTCAACAGCTTTCTCTCTATTCTCTAGGCAGAATATGTTCAGCAAGTATAAGCCCATTTTTCATTTTAGTCAATAATTTATAAAGATATTTTTAAATGTTTAGGTATATGGGTTTATGTCCTATACCCTTAAATAAACTGACTGAAAATCTAGATGAGTAAGTTTTTAGTGACTATCTATTATACTACATTGTGAGAATGAGAGACATTTTTCGTTTTGGGAACCATACCTACCTTTTTTCCTGTCTAGTCATCTAGATAGTCAATTAACAAGTATAGTTCTAGCATAAAATTTGTCCTCTTCAGCTCTATGGAGATAATTGGATTTTGTAGAAATTTTAAAGTAATGTCTATTTTCAGATTTGAAGTCTTTGCAAAAATACAACTTCTCTGTTGTTTAATAGTTAAGGTAAATAAAGAGATTGACTAAGTGAATATTTAAATTTTATAGAAAATATGGGGAAATTCACAAATACCTAACACTGTTGATCATGTTGCACACAGCAATTACTAATGGTGGTGAGCTGTAGTGCTAATTCTTTCAAAACATTTGAGAAAGAAAACTAAGGTTTAGTAGAAATTAAGGAATATTACAAAATCTTGTGGGTAAAGGTGACAGTTAAAGTCACACTGTCACAGGGTCGTAGTTTTAACCCTCAGTCATGGGAAAACTGTGACAATTGGCACCTTAACAGTCAAATAGTATAAAATGTGAATGAAAATATAATATTTTCTAAATGTTTGGTTCCATCAAGAATAAAGCACGAGAGTGATCTTATTGCCATTAAGTCATATTCTCTAGATCATTGAGCATAATTAAAATTATATAATATTTGTTTCTATAATCATAAGTGGGAAGGAAAGCTTCTTGAGTCCCAAATGTCCTTGAGAACTTATACAGGTGGGGCAAAAGTAGGTTTACAGTTGTGAGTACACGAAACAGTTTATTCTTGTATTATTATTATTATTTATTTATTTAATATTGTTATTATTATCTTCCATACAAACAATTGTGAACTTACTTTTGCCATACCCTATATTTTTCAGTACTGAAAATATATATGAACAGAGGTAGAGAACTTTAGAGAGTGAATTGTTAAACATCTGGTTTCTTTAAACTTATATAGGCCTGAAATGGCTCTTGAGTGCCGTAAGATCTCTTGTATCTGTCTAGTTCTTGTGATTATACTAGCAGTTTTTCTCCCCTCACCTTCTGGAAGTGGATATGGGTGCAGATATATCACATTATAAAGGTATTTATAAAATTTATAATTACAGAATTTGTAAGTGAGTACCTGTTCTTTGTATAGCCTAAAGATTTGCCTTACCAAATTCTGAAAGACTGGAGGCAGTCACTTATCCCTTAGAATTTACTGTTTAATTTTGAGTCAGTGCCTTCACTATATATTTACATTTCCTTATTACACTCATCACAGATCAGCCTCTATTTCTGAAAGCTGGTGCATCCCTAGAACTTAACCTTGAGAGAAAGGTCAGTTTGCTGTCCTGTTGGAGATTAGTGGTCACATAAACAAAGAGGACTTTTTAGTAGTTTCTAGTGTTTTCTTTGAACACATAACTATTTGTGTTGGCTATTGAAATTGTGTTTTATAACATTTATTATAATTTTAAAAGAATTACTGTGACTTTTTTATTATAACTTGAGGTCAAATTTTTATCCAAGGATGTGGTTTTGCATTCATAGCAGATTATGGAGAAGATGGGATTCTTTCTCACTTATATTTATTAAAACCTGCTTTTCAAAAATCAATGAATTGGGGGAAAGTATGTCAAAATTCCTAAAAATTATTATATTTCAGAAAACCCTCAGAATAAGGAATTTTATTTGAATAAAAGTTGTGCTTTGCGAGGTTCCTCCCCTTCCATCTTCTATATTATAAATTATAGGATAAGTTCTGCTTCATAGGGTGCAGACCTTTTAATAATTGACTTTCTGAATGGGGACTTAGCCATTAAGAAGAAGGCTGGTATGCATTCTCAGATTTGATAGAAAACCTGCTTATTGTCCCTTATAAACACTAAATAAAAATTATTTTAATGCCAAGTGAATAAAACAAGGTGCAAAAGAATATATCCAGTATGATACTGTCTTTAGAATGTTCATTAGTAAACAAGCTAAACAATATTGTTAGGGATACATACCTACTTGGAAAAACTTAAAAGAAAAAATACGGGAATGGTTAAAGAAATAGCAGATGGTAATTATCTTGGTAAGGAGAGGAGCTCCTAGGAAGCATCAGGGTTCCTAAGGCAATCTTCTCTTTTAGAGTTGGGGGCTGGGTTCATAGGTGTTTGTGTTGTCATTGTGTCTCATAACTTACATACACTATAACTGTTTATGTGTTGTGCCTATCAAATTTTTCACTAAATGAAATTACTGGATTCTTTTCTGTAATAAAAAAATATATGGGAGATTTGTTATTCAAAAGCCTACAAATTGCTAGATTTATTTTTATAAATATTTAGAATGCCCTTTCCTGAATATCTTTTCAATTGTAGACTTTTATGTAGATTTTTATTTGAATCTCAATTCATGCAGCTATAACAGCTGGTGGCATTTAAATTCTAAATATTGCTTATTCTCATGTGTCTGCATCATTAGAGTCAGGTATTGTAATCACCCAGTGCTGCAGTAGATGGAAAGTCAGCTAGAATAAATATAGTTCTGGAGACTGCAGAGGGAATAATTTGAAGATGTAATTTGTATATAAGAATTCATTTTGTTTATGCATATGGCAATACATTTTTTTATCTTTTAATAAGAATGGGATGTAGAAAAACATTGGTTTTGTTAAATGTGTTATTTGATATGGGTTTGATTATGGCGATAGGGGTCTTTCTCCCAAAATCCTACCCCAGTTTAACTCTATTCAGCAGATATTTCTTCAGCTCTATTCTCTGAGGCACTGGGTACCCAGATGTTTCCATGTGTGTGGTTGTGCCTTTGTTTGACCTGTTGGGGATAAAATGCCCACTTCATGTCTGACAGCCACCTTTCAGTTACTCAATTCCCATCATACTGACTTTTCTAAATAATTGATTATATAAAATATCTTGTCGCTTTTTACTCTGTATATGGACTCAGCCTACTGATACATTCTTACAGTATTTTAAGAAACTGAGCAATTTTTCTTTTTTCCACTCAGCTGCTGATAAAGATGATAGTTCAGAAGACCTGTCAGTGCCAAGTAGTCCACATACGGAAGCGATACAGCATAGTTCTGTCAGCACATCCAATGGAGTCAGTTCAACCTCCAAGGCAGAAGCTGTAGCCACTTCAGTCCTCACGCAGATGGCAGACCAGAGTACAGAGCCTGCACTTTCACAGATCGTAATGGCTCCTTCCTCCCAGGCCCAGCCCTCAGGAAGTTGATTAGAAACCTGCAGTGCAGCAGTTTTAGATACTCATTAGTGACTTCAAAGGGAAATCAAGGAAAGACCAGTTTCCATTTATGCGAAATCTGTGGTTGTAAATTTTTTTTTTTACTTGAAATTAAATTTGGCTCTAAAGTTGGGGTAGCAGCAGTTGATGATCAGACTGAACAACAGTTTTTATTCTCTGGAAAAAGGTTGATTTTGCTTTTTTATAAATATTGTTAGATTTATTAATTTTTCTGTGCTCAATGTATAAATTGTATTATAATTCATTGTGGTTTTATTTCATTTTTAATTTGGTGGTGTTTAATAAATGGGGGTGTTCCTGAATCTCTCTTCCCACTTCCATTTCTTTTGACCACCTTGTATCCCTCAACTGTGATGGTAATATTGTTATATCATTTATACCAAAGTTCTGCTTAAATCCTTATTGACTTTGTACATTAACAAAGTCATAAAGCACTAGCGAGAGCGAGAGAAAGAAAGTTGCTTTTAACCTTTTTGCCTTTTATTTTGCACATTATGCAAAAGGAAGAACATTAGAGAACACTTTTTGAGTGAAAACATGGTAGAAGACATACAGTGCTTTTATGCACACTTATAATCTTAAACTAAATCAAGATCATGAATAGTGCATTTTTCTTTTTAAAGATTTTAAGTAGACTTGAATTTTGAAATCCTTTATCATTTCAAAAATGACTATTTTTCAAGGTTTAACTTCAGTATTTTAAACCTTATGTTTTGAGGCGAATAAAATATGAAATTATATAATGTACAATACAGGGTTATCAGATATCTAATAATTTTTTGAAATTAGGTTTTTGGGTTTTTTTGCAGATTTCAGGTTACAAACTGAGAAGTTTATGCATAATCAAGTAAGGTATGGTTGCCAGAAAAGCCTAAAATTACTACTTAGAAAAATTAAGACTGTTTACCCCCATTGTCTTGTACTTGCAAGCTAACTTGTACTTATTCTTGTGAAAGCACTGTCATCTTTTAGTAGCAAATTTTGATAACGTTTCTTGTGGGGAAAAAATCAGTATCTATCTTTAGAACAATGTAATTATAAAGTGGGAAGCAAGAGTGAGTGAGAGTGTGTGTGTGTGTGTATGTATGTATGTATGTATGTGTCTTTCAATAGTTTATGCCAGCAATCTTTGCTTGAATGTTTAACGATGCCTTCAGTGTGATGCTGGCCAATAGGTGATTGCAATTTAAAAGGTCATTACTGTGCAGGCTTGGATAACTAACATTCCATGATGTAGTTTGTTTCTGATGAGATGATTGTAGGTACACTTTTCTCATTATCCAGTCATCTGTGGGATACTGAGTTTTCTAATGTGCCATTATCTATTTTTATTCTGCATTACGTTCAAAATATAGTACAATATTTTAAAATAGACTAAATTGTTAAAAATTTAAAAGTGGTAGATGTGTGTAAGAGAACTTTGTAAAATAGTTATGAGTCCTACCCAGTAGCAACTTCTGGCATTCAAGCAGGATTCCATTATGTAAATATCTGTAATGCATTTATAATAAGTTGTGTAGTTTGTTCTGCATCCATACTACACTCTTTGCTAAAGTCTCAGTGCCATCTCCTAATGAGACTGACATTTAAAACCTACATGGAATACCCTTGACAACTCAAGGAAATATCCCACCTGCCTAAGTTCCAGACTGGGAAGCATTCAAATTATACAGATGACATTTTAGGACTTTTAAGTTATGAAGATAATAGGAATTTTATTGTTTGGTTTGTTAAAACTGAGAACATTTCAGTTGATAATTCTACTTCTACATTTTTTAAAATTTTTAACTGATTTTATAATTTTAAAGTAATCAATTTCTAATCATGATTTTTCCATAATTATGCTAAGGAGTTGATCTCAAAGGCACAAAATACGAATTTTGCAAGAAGGCTATTTTTTATTGTAGTTTGGATGGGTTAGGAAAAGCCTCAATTTTTCTCTCTCCTAAGTCCTTCAGTGCATTTTCCTTTCATTTTATTATTTATGCAAGTTAAAGTTCTTTGATAACAGGAATTCTTGCAACTGTAAAATAAAGCTACATAGATGTAAGAAGTCATGTAAACGGTTAATGAGCTTACCAACGTTAGCAAAACTTTCATTGTAAATCAGTCTGTACTCAGCAAATAAAAATCATTATTAGTTGTATAAACACAAATTTCATTTGGACTTTCAGGATGTCACACTACTTCTGTACCTAGCATTTTGAGTCCTTATATTTGCAATGTTACACAAACTGTACTATTTTCTTTTATGTGCAGTTTGCATGAGTAAACCATCAGAGAATAAATTCTATCTTTAAATTATGTTCATAATTGGCTTGTTCTTACCTATCTTTCATAAAGTAGCATCATCTGATACTGTTTTTCTTCAGGGCATTTATCACCTGAGAAGAACCTGATACTCTATTTCTGTGATAAAATTTATTCATTCTCAAAGACCTTTACACTGCAGGGTGCTCAGGCCTTATTCCTGTTTCTCTGCATTCAGTTTAAGCCACGTTCATGTACAATGAACCTTTAATTTAGGTCCCTTCAACTTCATCCACACACAGATGCACCAGCCTTTGGTGTCTCTTGGTGCGTCCCTGACAAAACATCTTAAATATAACATGTCCAACACTGAACTCTTGATCTTCCCCCACCTTACCCTCAAATAGAATCCTCCCACAATCTTTCATAAGTTAACTGATGGCAACTCCATTCTTCCAGTTGCTTAAGCCAGAACAACTTTGTCATTCTCATTTCCCCTCTTTTCACAGTCCACATCTAATATCTGGGAAACAGTTTGTTTTACCTTCAGAATAAACCAGAATTCAGCCACATCACCATTTACACTGCTATCACCCTGATCTGTGCCATCGTTTCTCACCCAATGTATACACCCCAACTGAGGATCAAACCTTTTGGTGTACACAACAGAATGGCGCTCCAACCAACTGAGCCACCCGGCCAGGGCTCCTATCACATTTTATTCAGTGAATGAGTGCTACTAGGTGCCAGTCATTGTTCTAGGCTCTTGGAATACACCAGTTACCAGGACCCAAATATCCTGCCTTTGAGAAGCTTGCATTCTACATGGCAGGGGAGGGTGTATGTTGGGAAACAACACAATAAGTACCTTGTGTATTATATTAGAAGTGGTTAGTGCTGGGTGAAGAAAAAGACTAGTTTTGCTAGAACATATAGAGTGATGTTTCAGCCTTAGATTGAATAAATCTGAAGATACAAAGAATCACGGCTATTTTTTATTTTAAGGTACACATTCTGACACGTGCTTCACTGGGATTATGTGATACGAGAGAAGATTTCATGAAGACAAGCTGGCGCATTTCTGTAACAGTTTGACAACTGATATGTTAAAAGCACAAAGGCATGTTTATTTTAGATGACAGGAAAAATAATGTCTTAGCTCTGACTTGTCCTTACTGTTAAATGCAGTTTTGATAATTCTACATCTGAGACTAGAATTTGATGTGTGACACTTAAGAACTTATTTGTCAGACTATTATTATACAAGAAACATATTTACTCCTAGGCCTTCATCTTAAATAAATAGACATAGACACACACACACATACCCCTTGAGAACACTGAATTGTCAAAGCAATTAGTTCTAAAAGAAATTTAGAACAAAATTTAACCTGACTTTTTGAAATTGTCTTGACCACAGGACAATAGTTTTAAAGCAATTGGAGTTACATCATTTTATTTTTGATATAGTTGTGAAAAATCATTTTTTAAACTTTTAATAAATACAAATAACTTTTCTGTAATTCTCTCACAGAGTTTTAAAAACAAGTGCAAGTCTATCCAGACTATCTGTAACTATAGATAGAGACTTGGGTGTCACTGAAGCAAATATTAAGATCCTACAGAGCTAGCATCCATTGAGGGGCTGGGAAGAACAACTCACAAGATGTAAAAGGCCTTTCTGATATAAATGGTAAGTTGCCAATTACATATTGCCATAGAAAAAGTGTGATCAGTGAAAGTGTTTCCAAAATGATTTATTAGTTCTGAAATAACAAAGGTAATATGGCATTGGAACCTGCATAAAAGGGAAAATATGTGTAGTTTTATTCTATTGCAGCAACCCAAAGCACCAAGTCAAATGTTAATTGTAAAATAAATGATCACATATGTTACAACACTCAAATTAGAAGGGTTTTGTTATTCAATAGTGAACCAATGAGTTCCCCAAAGGTACATGCAAATTTTCCAATGGCTTTCTGAGCCAAGGATGCCATTAGTACATCCTTATCTTGGTCACAGTGCCTTCCCTTGCCTCTTTATTTTGCATTAGATTTTATATGTAAGACATTTCTTGAGCTAGAATTTTTTAACAGAACAGTTACCATGGTTTTAGCATGCATTACCTCAGTTATTTGGGAAAATATTTCTGATTCTAAATCTTATTTTTAACTATGTCATGTCAAATAAGGGTTGGTTTATTTTTTTATTAAAATATATTTTTATTGATTTCAGAGAGGAAGGGAGAGAGAGAAACATCATCAATGAGAGAGAATCATTGATCAGCTGCCTTCCTACACGCCCCCCACTGGGGATTGAGCCCACAACCTGGGCATGTGCCCTTGACTAGAATAGAACTTGGGACCCTTCAGTCCACAGGCCGACGTTCTATTCACTGAGCCAAAGCAGCCAAGGCTCTATTAATTTTTATAGTAGGTTTTGCTTTTTGTGAAAAACAGAATGTTCCCCCAAAAAAGCACCTTTTAAAATTTCTGCTTTAATATTTTTAAAGCATGTAAATTAAGAAGATGGACTGTTTTCCATGCCTGGCACAAAAATTATTTAGTGGGGTTTATTTAGCAGGTTTTAAGATGATAAGAGTTGTCTGAGTTCCTTATAACTGGGAACAAATGCATATGTGAGGTCTATGAGGAACTGAGGACATTATCAATACCATTATCCTTCAAAAATAAACCCGTTTGCATTATCCATTATCATTGGTAGGATTGTAAATTGGTGCTGCCACTATGGAAAATAGTATGGAGGTTCCTCAAATAACTAAAAATAGGATGGCCATACAACCCAGCAATTCCACTTCTGAGCATTTATCCGAAGAAAACAAAAATACTAATTCAAAAAGTTATATGCACCCCTATGTTTATTGCTGCATTATTTACAATAGCCAAGATACTGTAGCAACCTAGGTGTCCATCTATAGGTGAATGGGTAAAGAAGTGGTATATATACATACTGAAATATTATTAAACAATTAAAAGAATGAAATACTAATATTTGCAACAACATGGAAGAACCCAGAGGGTATTATGCTAAGTGAAACAAGTCAGAAAACAAATACTGTATGATTTATCTTATATCTGAAATGTAAAAAACAAAAATAGCAAATGAACAAAACAGAAAGGCACCTGTGTGCGCGGCGGGGGGAGGTTAGGGGGGGATGGGTGAAAAGGTGAAGGGGAATAAGGAGTACAAACTTCCAGTTATAAAATAAGTCATAAGGATTTAAGGTACAACAGGGAATATAATAATATAATAACTTCATATGTTGACAAATAGTTAATAGACATAATGGTGACCACATTATAAGGTATATAAATGGAATCCTATATTGTACACATGAAATTAATATAGTGTATATCAATTATACTTGAATATTTTTTAATATGTTTTTATTGATGTCAGAGAGAGGAAGGGAGAGAGAGAGAGAGAAACATCAATGAGAGAAACATCAATTGGCTGCCTTGAACCTGCAACCCAGGCATGTACACTGACCGGGAATTAAACGTGCAACTTCTGGTGCATGGGATGATGCCCAACCAACTGAGCCACTTCGGCTGGGCCTTAATAATAATAATTTTTAAAAGGACACAAAGAATAGAATAAGAAGTCCCTGCATATCTAATTGCAATTCTAAAAGAAAGGAAGTAAAAGAATGAGAGAGATTAATTCAAAGAAATAATGACTATTAGTTACTACAAATAAGACCTGAATTCTCAGATACAAGAAACAATTTACATAAAACTAAGCCTCTATCTAGACAACATCATGTTACTGTTTTAGAACACCAAAGATAAAGAATCTTAAAAGCAGAGAAAAGATATCCCACAGATAAATAAGAATAAAAAGTGACAACGGACTTAGAACAGGGGTCAGAGGAAAATGTAATAATATCTCCAAAGTCCTGAAGAAATGTTCATAACTGTTAACCCTGGATTATTATCTCTTAGTGTTTTTGAAAATTTCCATAGTACAAAAAGAGTGTATTTAAAAATTTGTAAACACTGATGTGAAAAATTATAGTCAACCCAAAATTCAGGTTTAGTCCTGTTTGGCCTTAGACATTCAAACCATTTAATGTCTTATTCTTCAGACCTTAGGAGCTAATGGCTTCTTCACCTCTGCCACTGTAGTCCCCTCCCACCTGGGCAGAAGGGACTGCTTCTCTGAGCTCCATACTTTTAAAGAGTCCCTTTATCACTTGAGATCTGAGGCTCAGCCCTAACAGAGCACAACACAACCCATAACCTTACCCAGCTGCTCCCAACCCATAACCTTACCCACCTGCTTACACCATTCAGGCCCCAGGAAAACACTTGCCTGCATCGCTTTCTTTTGTCATCAGAACACAAGGAACTGCATGGAACTGTCATGAAATTTGGGGAATATGTCACCTCTGATATCAGAGATGAACACTAGTTTGTACAGGAAAGATTTGAGTAGTGGGAATGCTTAAGTAAGAAAAAAGACTAACTGGTCAAATTTTTTCTTTCAACCTAAATGTAATAGATTCTTGCAAAGCACAGTATCATTTTCCAGTAATGTCAAACACCCATTTTGTTTTCCTGTTTCAATTTGTAGTATTGTCAAAAGATGTACGCAGTGCTCGAGAAATACTTTGCAATATCAATAATTTTTATTACTCTTAAATTTGTAAATTTCAGGTCTAGATGCATGCATGAAATGATACCAATTCCCTTTATATTGGCAACTAGATAGACATTAAATTAAAATTGCAATAAAAATTGCAGTAAGTTTGATATTCATTAATTATAATTTTATTTTACGTTGTCATAGATTACCATTATGGTTCAATATAATGTTTTTTGAGAACAAAATTACTTTTTTATTTTTGCATTTATATAATTTTCCATTTTGATGAAATTATAATTTTGTATAGTTTGAATAATTAAGTTTGCTTTTAACCTTTTATGTCACTACTGCCAAGAGAACAGAATTTATGAAAATCTTATATCAACATAATGATTTTATTGAAATGAGGGCAAGAATAAATATATCAAATGTCAGATTTTGTGTCTTAATTTTCTTATTCCTGTAAATATTGTTGATCCATCAGAGAACATCTAAAATATGTGCAATAATTAAATTCAGTAATCTCTCCTATTTTACTGACTTTTGATCATAAAAAATAACTTTATTTTTTAAATTATGGAAATATTCATCAAGGCAGGGGGGTTTATTTTATTTTATCATTTGTTTTCTTTATAAGTTTCAAATATCTAGACAACTGATATATATATGTACATATATACACATATCTATATATATAAAAGCCTAAGTGACCGTTAAGACCGAACAACCAGAATGACCGGAATGACCAGATGACCGGTGGTAGCTATGATGTGCACTGACCCAGACCTTGCTGCTGGGGCCCTGACAACCCCGAATCTGGTTCACCTGCACCCTGGACCCATACAGGAGGAAGGAGGGAGCCTGATGCCTCACAGAATCAGCCATTGGTTAGCTTGCTGCTGGGGCCAACCTCCCGCGGTCCCTCTCCTTGGCTGGCTGGCCCCTCCAATTGCCCTGATTTGGGGGGGGAGGAGGAGCCGCCCCCCCATTGGTCCCAATCACCGGTCAGGCTGAGGGACTCCACCCGTGCACGAATTTGTGCACCGGGCTTCTAGTATACACATAATAAGGTGGGGCAACAGTAGGTTTGTGGAAAATAATGCAATAATTAATAAATAATACAAGAATAAACTGTGTTTCACATATTCACAACTGTAACCTGTTGTCTCGCCCTGTATATGCACATATCCTATATAATAAAAGGCTAATATGCAAATTGACCGAACGGCGGAATGACTGGTCACTATGACGCGCACTGACCACCAGGAGGCAGACGTTCAACGCAGGAGCTGCCCCCTGGTGGTCAGTGCATTCCCACAGGGGGGAGCACCGCTCAGCTGAGCTCATAGCTGGCAAGTGCAGCGGCAGCGGTGGGAGCCTCTCCTGCCTCCACGGCTAAGGATGTCCAACTGACAGCTTAGTCCCGCTCCCCACGGGCTCCTGGACATCCCCTGAGGGCTCCTGGATTGCAAGAGGGTGCAGGCCTGGCTGAGAGACCCCCCCCCCAAGTGCACAAATCTCATGCACCAGGCCTCTAGTATATACATATATGCTTTTATACCCTGATACCAGACCGCTAAATGTTATATATAGGTAGGCCTATCCAGTAGGCCTCAATTCAAGATGTTCTTTATTCCCTTTCATTTTGTGTACAAACTAGCCAATTCTTATTCTAAACATTGCTTCTCAGTGTGCCAAAGTAAGGGAAAAACACAGAGAACTCTTGAGGGTCTCAAGCCAGCAATTCCAGAGATCACAAATGTCACTTCTATTCACAGCCAGGAATGAGTCACATAGCTTGACCCAGGCACAAGGGGGTCAGAAGGGAAGAACTAGAAAGATTTGGTCAGTACAGTTGGTGTATTACCTTCCTACTTCACAGATGAAGCAATGAAAGTTTAAGTAACCCAGGCACATAGTTACGCAAGTGACAGAATTTGAACGTAGGCAGTTTGGCTATTGATCACTGTGCTACACAAATCCTGAAGAACTTGAAGAAATCCTGGGAAGTGCTCTAGGCACGTGCAAGATGTGAAATCAGGGCTCAAGTTACCTCGTATAGTTCTCAAGGACACGGAACCGTAGTTAATATTTCAAGAGTAATCTTTACAGTGTTCTGACTCTACAACTCCCAGCCATATTATCTTGTTTTATGTTAGCGCAAACGTTACTAAGGAGATATCCAAAGGGCTCTGGGGTTTCCTTCCCTCACCTCTTTCAGCAGCTTAGCAGGAAGCCCGTTCAGCAGAACATCGGGTAAATACCAGAGACTGAGCTCTGAGCCTCTTTATCTGTTTCTCAGGCAATCCCACAGTTATATCCACTAAGTGTTCCTCACTTCCTTCCATCTTCCCTATAAATACATAAATTCCTTTGGGCCCCTCTCCTGGATCACGTGCACCCCAAGATCACCCTGCTGCAATAATGACAACTCTGTGCCAGTGCCCTGTGCCAGTTCTCTGTTGTAAGTTTTTCTCGATAAACTAATTTTATTCTACAGCACACAGCACTAGTGACTTGTGGACCCATTCACTGTAAGACATTTTTTAACACTCAGAATGTGTGCCCGCCCCCTACCCACATACACACACATCCTCCCTTTAAAACATTACCCAGGGAAGGAAGAAGATTCACAGTAAATAACTTATGATACAGGAAGATCTGATATACCAGAAAGAGTTGTGAAAAAATAAAACCAGTGAGATGTATATTTAAGTCCAAATAATTATCGATACTGTATTTGTAAGTTTAAGTAGAACTGTTTAAGGAGGTCTTAAAATGCTATGGGCATAAATTACAAAAATTAATGAACTGGAACAAAAGCACAAGATGGTTTCAACAAATCTTGAAAGGTGTGGTGGGGCAGAAGGGAAGAATGAAATTGTACTAAGATTCTTATTTGTTCTGAGGACCGGTAGTTGTACCCATATCCATGGCCACTTCTTAAATAGCAAGGGAATATTTAGTGGCACTGGGCCAACCAGCTGCAGACTAATATGTCTGTCAGGCAGAGTTCATTCAGGAGAGCCAAAGCTCTACTTGGCATTTAAACAGAAAGAATCCAATATAGCAAATGAGTTTAATAGATGTTGGAAAATTGAAAAGTCTAAGTAGGAACATTGAGGTAAAAGAGAATAACTTTAGGAAGCAGCTACAACTCCTAGAGGCGTGGAGACAGAGAGAAAACACTGATGTTATATAGACCCTAAAGGCTCAGAGGACAGGTTCCAGGCTGTGACTTAGATCTCGGAGGGCAAAAGAAGCTGGAGACTGGGACCAACTGATGCAACTGGGGTGCAGGACCATTCTTGGGGGTGACATGAAAGCAAATAAGGAAGAAGCACTTCCTTTCTCCTATCTTCCTGTGTCCTCCCACTGCCTCTTCTTGGAACTTACCACGAAGTCAGCTGACGAAGGAGAAATGTAGTTTGCAGAGCCACAATCCCAGCGCCAAAAACCAGCGGTTAGAAGGGTAGGAATGCATCTGAGCGACGACAGCTCAATAACCGCCTAACGGCTTTCCCAGCCTCCCTCGTCCCGGGTGGGCAGGTGATGATGGCCCAGCTCACTGAATGAATGGAAATCGCACGTGCAGCTCCTGGGTCATCCATCCATCCCCTCTTCTCTTTCCTTTGGCTGCAATGTCCAGCTAGAGGTGAGCCACGGGGTCACACAGGTGAGGTTAACACCTTACAGATGGCCGAGCAATAAGATTAAAAAGACCTGCGTCCCTGAAAACACTGAGGCACATAATGAAGAAGAAACAGGCTTAATTGGGCTTGTTGAAACTTTAAGTCTTTATAGGGGGCAGGATGAAAGGGGAAAAAATAATATAATGAAAATCATGAAATTGAGGAAAACAACAGTAGAACATATAGTTGGGTGACAAAGCGATCAACCTTTAACTCTATTCTCTGTAGAAGTGAGATGCCTAACGTAAGAAGAAAGGTTGAAAATAAATGAAAAAAGATATGCTGGGAAATGCAAACTAATAAAATTAGAGGTCAGGCAAGATGGATATTGGGCAAAGTAGCGCTCAAAGGATGCAGTATTAAATGAGAAAAAAACTATGGAAATAAGATGGGGAAAATCTATCAAAAATATAAATAAACCTTCTCATTCTGAACAACACCTCGCCGAACTATATTGTAAGAGAGCCCGCCATGCATAAGCTGGGTCACAAAATTTTTTAATTCTTGAAATTGAACTTAGCTTGTTATACAACCCGATTTCGATTCATTGTGATGTTAAAACTACTCTTATAGTAGACAGACTAGCCAGAATCTGAGAAGTGTGTCTGTGATTACAGGGCCATCATCCCTTGGACTCCATAGGAGAATGGGTTTTCCCATGACGGGGTGAATAGTCCCACTGTCATTCAGGGAATAGCTCAGCCCACACAGTGACAAAGCTTTGGGCTGGAGAGAGAAGTGTCCCCCGAAATGGGGGGCTGGGCCTGGAGACACTGGAGGTGAGCCACTCCCAGCTCAGGGGGGCTGAGAGTGAGGCAGGGCCTGCGGAAGTGGATGCTGTTGCTACTGTGTTGCTGCTTTGTGCTTTCTTCCTTCTCCTGTAGGTTATATTTTCCACGATCCCTAAACCATCAGAAACGCCTACTTGACTCTTTAAATGTTCCCACCTGGTCTCAGCTCTTGCTGTGGGTGACGGGGCGGGGAGAGGAGGGGGCAGCACCAGCAGGCGGCGTGGCCAGCAGCCTCGCTGTGGCCTCGGAGCTCCCACACCCCCGCAGGTCCTCTGGGGACTCCGTGGCGGTGGCCGGGCTGCCTGCTCTGAGTCTGCAGCCCCTGTCACTCCGGCCAAAGCGGCCCTGGGCCCAGTTCCTCACACCAGGCCTCCTCCTGCACCAGAGGAAGGGGCTCCAGGCAAGGGGGGGCTCCTTCCACGGCCAGGTGTGTGCTTTGCCCTTTGGTGGGGCTGGGTGTTTACTTGTGGACAGAGGAGGCCTGCAGCTGTGTGAAGGGAGCTGTTGGCTGCCCCGGAGGGAAAGGCCCCGTCCACCTAGCGTGTGGCCCATGGGGTGCAGGCCTGGGGGAATGCTGGGGAAATGTTTTCTGCCACCTGCTCCCAGGCAGGCCCTCCTCGGCGGCTGTGGGACGCCCGGGGTGGAGGTGGACGGCGGTGGGGGTAGGGGAGGAGCTCGCACACCGTGCCGGGCGCTGGGGACCGCGGCTTTGGGGGGCCTGCTTTCCCCCTGGGCCGCAGAGGAGAGGATCTGTCCCGTGGGCCTGGGAAGAAGGGGCTGTGGACAGAGACCCAGCCGTCACGGCGCTCCCATCAGAGAAGCAGTGGCCGCTGAGGAGCACGGGATGACAGGAGACGACAGATAATGGGGGTTCATTTGGGAGGTTTGGGGAGACGGTCACGATGGCTGTACAGTCTGGGTGGAATGCGATGGGGTCCCTGCCGTGTCACGCCCACTCTTCAGCAAGGTCCCAGCGCTTCGCAAAAGGTGGATGTGTTCGGGGTCCTTGGGGGGTGGGGGGTGGGGGTTCACATCGGGCCTGATCCTTAGGGGAGGGGAACCCTGGGTCACAGGGACCCGGCAGCAAACAGGTGGAGCACTTACGTGGTTAGGCAGTGTAGGAGAGTTGGAGAGAGGGACTACCTAGGAAGGGGTGGGCAGGGCATAGAGGTTGTGCAAGTGTTGTCACTGGGGCAAGGGGAGTGGGTAGGTGGGGAGACGCGCAGGGAGAGAGCTGCGGGAGGGGCTGCCTGACAGACCCTGGGGCAGCCCCTGAGAGCCCAGCCGGCCCGCAGTGACCCACGGGAAAGGGGGAGGCTTGCCCAAGGTCATAGAGCTGGTCGGTAGCAGAATTAGAGTTTGAATCCAGGGTGGACACAGAGGGAACGGAAGGCTTTGAGTGGATACAGAAAAGCCTGTTTTTACTATTTCTAATGAAAAAAAAATTATTTTACTTAACTGATGTTCTCAAGCTGGGAGTACTTTTATAAGTAATTCATAATTTTGATTTTAAACAAAGTGATTTTAGTAATAAATTTACAGAGGATTCAGTATGTCTAGACTAGGAGCAGTGGGCACTGTTAAATAAGGAATTTAAAAGTCTGGTATCTTTCGCTTAAAGGGGAATTTGGCTTTTTAAATATGAATTTTTTATTTTAAAAGAAAGGTGCAAGAATTGTAAATAAAAAGTGATTTCTCAGTCAGGCAACAATTCCTACTTCCCTCCCGTGTCAGGGCTTGCCCCCCGCATACTCTGTCCCCAGGTCCTCCCAGGGGAGAAAAGAAAGACCTAGTCATTTCCACTTCGCTGAAAGAAAAATGAACAGTATGTGTAACACTCGAGAAAAGCAAACTTTTCGTTTTTACCATAGCTGGTCTAGAAAATTGGAATTAGTTGGAAAGTAAATATTAAGACTGAAATGCAGCTGGTACTGTTTACTTTTCAGTACATTTCCTTCTGACATAGGAGTCAAAAGAAATGTTACTTTCTAATTAATTGAACAAAATACCACCTAGTGGTAGTATTTTAAAAGTGAAGAGAACATAAGTTTCTTATAGAAAATTTGAAATGGATACACTATCAGTTTATTTTAGCAGGTAACTATTAGTTTAACATTAATTTAATATTAAAATATACAAGGGCTTACATAGGTGGGGTTTGTGTGTGTGTGTGTGTGTGTGTGTGTGTGTGTGTGTGTGTGTTGTTTGTTTGTTTTCTTGGCTATAGCTGTTAAAAGCTAGACAAATAAAATCCTGTTGCACCCAATATCATTGAATACTCCTTTCTTATGGAGGCCTCCCTAATGTGGTGCAACTATGTGTCTGCAAAAGTAAGAACTACATGCTACATATTACATTGAGCACTTTACATGTATTATCTCACTTAATCTTCACAACAAATGCACAAATCAGGTTCTATTTATTTCTTTTTTTATATATAATTTTATTTTATTTATTTATTTATTTATTTATTTTATTGAGTTTTTACAGAGAGGAAGAGAGAGGGATAGAGAGTTAGAAACATCAATGAGAGAGAAACATCGATCAGCTGCCTCTTGCACACCCCCTACTGGGGATGTGCCTGCAACCAAGGTACATGCCCTTGACCGGAATCAAACCCAGGACCTTTCAGTCCGCTGGGCGACGCTCTATCCACTGAGCCAAACCGGTTTCAGCAGGTTCTATTTATTTCTTATGTTTTGTGAATTAAAACACTGAGGCTCTGAGCAGATAATCTTCTCAAGGGCACACAGTTAGAAAGTAACAGCTAGGATTCTGTAATGGGGTAATGTTTTCATAGTGAATTATACAATTTCTATTTCTTTACCCTACCTCTCACTCGAACCATCAAGCAGGAATCGTTTGACCTACAGAGGAACAATTGAGATAGCATTTGAAAGCCCGTGGTACAAAAATAATAATGAGAGGCCTGGCTTTCTACTGTAAGAACTAAGCACTTTAATGCAAAAAGGATTCTTGCTGTGCCTCCTAGCACTGAGAGGCAAGCTTGGAGAATTCATCACAAAGTGTACCAAGAACCATGGAGAAGAAAAAATGCAAAATGTGAATATAGGCCCTGCTTCCTGGGTTGGGGAGGAACTTAGAGGGCTTTGGGGGGATGAGTACTCAACACATGAGGGCCTGTTCCTTGACCCCCACTTTGAGGTCAACTTTATGATGCAAGGGAGTGACGATGACCAGCAGACAGGTTAGGAGAAATTCAAAGCAAATGGGGTTGTTGCTGCTTTCCAGTGCCTGCCAAAGAGAGCCGCAAGCGCCCTGGAGACGCCTTGTGTTTGCAATGGCGCTAGAGCAACAGGACCCCAGAAGGTGGCTTAGCCTGGACTAGACCGCTGTTTAGATGAATGTGCCCCAGGGCAGCTTCGAAGAGGCCCAGACTCTCCAGAACGGGGCAGGAAATGGAGCTAAGAGCTCCTGGACCCCAAAGCAGGGGCACGGAAGTGCTGAGAAACTTGGCAGCCTGGAAGAGTTGGAGGGTCAGGACTAGGCTGTTTGAGAGAACCTGAGGCCGGACTCACCAAGATCAGCGGCAGAAGCCCGTGTACAGTGATCAAAGGCCAGGGGGCTCTAGCACACAAGGCGGACAAGACCTCCGGGGGCACCAGCAAAACAGGATGACAGCTTCCTCGTTGCTGTTATGTAATTGGAAATTCCCTCTGAGCCAAAACGTCATTTGGGAAGAAGCGGATGGAGGTGGCAAATCCCCTGAAAGATGGGCCATCCTGCCAAAAAAAACAACACTTGGAAACTTAGCAGAGACTGTGCTTAGGAGCGGGGACTTAGGAGAGGGGGAGATAAGAGTCTAGGCATGGAACTGTCAGGTCACGGAAAAGCCCCTCGTGCCACATGTCCTCCAGAGCTTTGTTTTTCCTGCTTTGTTCCTTGGTGTCCAACTTGCTGAGCTTTTAAACGTATTTGTAACGAAGAAACCTGGCAGCTACCAAAAAATGAGCTGAATGCTGGCTCTCGGCAGACAAGCAGAAGGTGTGCAGCGATCACCAGGAAAGCCGGCTCTTGCACAGCCAGGATCGGCAGCCCCCCGCAGGCCAGCCCGAGTGCTGGGCTGCAGAGCCTGCTGTGGCAGTGATGAGGTGTCCCCGGGATCTGGGGACAGGAGCTCAAGTCTCACAGAAGGGGAGAGTGGGCAGCAAGCACTAAAGTAGCCAGAAGAGCCCTAGCCGGCGTGGCTCAGTGGATAGAGCGTCGGCCTGCAGACTGAAGGATCGCAGGTTCGATTCTGGTCGAGGGCACATGCTTGGGTTGCGGGCTTGATCCCCAGTAGGGGGCGTGCAGGAGGCAGCCAATCAATGATTCTCATCATTGATGTTTCTCTCTCTCTCTCCCTCTCCCTCTCCCTCTCCCTCTCCCTCTCCCTCTCCCTCTCCCTCTCCCTCTCCCTCTCCCTCTCCCTCTCCCTTCCTCTCTGAAATCAACAAAAATATATTAAAAATAAAAAAATAAAGTGGCCAGAAGAGACCAAGAACAGAAACTAGCTGAGGCTGATTAGCCGACAGGGTCACACTCTAGCACAATGGGAAGCTGTTACCCTGGGCACTGACTGCACTGTTGTTCCAGGAATATTTTCTAAGGGTCCCTTTATCTCTTGCATTATTGCTCAGGAGTTAAAGTTGCAGGTGGCAGCATCGGAGTGGCCCAGCTGCCCATGCTCACTCCCAGGGGATGGCGAGAGGGGTTACCTGTCTGCTTCAGGTGCTGTAGTGGGAGATCGTTCCCCACCAAGACTTATGCAATGGAAGACTCTCCCAATCTTCTATAATAATAAAAGGGTAATATGCTAATTAGAACGGACGTTCTTCTGGGCGTCATTCCCGACAAAGCTGGGGCCAGAGGGAAGCCAGTGCTGGCAACCGGGGGAAGGAAGGCCTACTCTTGCATGAATTTCGTGCATCGGGCCTCTAGTGTAGAAATAACGTTCTGATGCTGGGTAATCAGAGGAACTAACAGCAACCTCCCCCCCCCCCCCCCAGCCCCCACCTTAGCTAAACCAGTGCAATCACAGCAACAGAAACACTGGGTAGGAGACCTGCCTTCCAGCCCGAAACGGTCTGGGAGATGAAGGAAAACGTCACGGAGGTAAGGTAGGAATGCTTTTAAATGTGTTTCCATGTCCTCTGGGCAAGGGTGCACTGCAAAATGCCTTGTAGGGAGTCCAGGTATCCCCTGCTTTTTGAAAGTTCATGTCACACCACTTCTTTGCTAAAGACCACCATTTAGTACCTGTTTTCGTTAATGGGGAGGATTTTCACTTTTACAAAAGAGGCAAAAATTGCATTCAGCGTTTGTTCGCACCATGTCCTTATAGAGGCAGCAGCGCCCGGGGCAGCACGAGGCACTGCTTTTACTGTAGGTTAGTGTTATTTGATAGGAGTCGGTAGGTTATTTAGGGGGTCTGGGAAGACTCCACATTTTTTTTTTCATATAAATTATTGGTAATTGCTTCTTCGCTTTACACCTAATTCAAAAGGTTTCATAGGAACCGCTCTGCTTTGGATGGGGGGAGGGGACAGGGGGAACCGTACTTGAATGAAAGTCACGGTTGACATAAGAGGCCCACGACGCTGAAGCAGCTCTGAACGCTGAGAAATGGGGGCCGGCTTGGAGCGCTACCCGTGCTGAGCGCCTGCGCAGGCAGAGTGTGGACGCGGGGTCCACATGCCGTGCAGTTTTCCTCCCACTTCTCTCTCCCTGAGCCTTCCCTGGGCAAGGCTCGGATTCCCAGCTGAGCCGGGAACAGCGAAGGTGGGCGCAGGTGCAAAGTCTAGTGTGGATTCTCCAGGTAGGAGTGGGCAGGGGTGGTCCATGAGGGAGGCCGTTCTTGGTGCGTCGCGATGGGAAACTGGAAACAGGGTGACTGCTTTTTCATTTCAAGACATATGAGCCCTAGCCAGGTGGGCTCAGTGGATAGAGCGTTGGCCTGTGGACTGAAGGGTCCTGGGTTCCATTCCTGTCAAGGGCACATGCCCCGGTTGTGGGTTCCATTCCCAGTGGGGGGCGTGCAGGAGGCAGCCGATCAATGCTTCTCAATGATATTTCTATCGCTCCCTTCCTCTCTGAAATCAATAAGAAAAAAATAAAAAGACATATGAGGTACCTCAGGGCTGAGGCAGAGAATTTCTGTGGTTCTGAGGCACTTCACCCTCGTGGCCAGGCCAGAGGGCGGACGCCTGCTAGAGGGGTGGCCCTGCAGGGGCCCTTCTTGGTCCTGGGAGAGGTTTCCTCAGCAGGTCTGTTCTTTTTTGTTTGTTTCATTTAAAAAAAATATATTTTATTGATTTTTTACAGAGAGGAAGGGAGAGGGATAGAGAGTTAGAAACATCGATGAGAGAGAAACATCGATCAGCTGCCTCTTGCACACCCCCTACTGGGGATGTGCCCAAAACCAAGATACATGCCCTTGACCGGAATCAAACCTGGGACCCTTCAGTCCGCAGGCCAACGCTCTATCCGCTGAGCCAAACCGGTTTTGGCTGTTTGTTTCATTTTGATTTTATTTGATACTTTTGAAAGAGACAGAGGGAACAGAGAGGGGAAAATGTGACTAATCCCCCAACTTGGGGGCCTAGGGGTACAAAACCAGACTTCTCTGCCTCAAGGTCCATCCAGACTGCCGGGAGTTTCAGCGCCCAGGGAGTCCGGGGAAGCTAACCTATCACAGTGCTCTAGCTAAAGCATATGTTTAAAACTACAGAGGGCTTGAACTTTTCAGTAACAAATCACTCAGAGAGGCATCGCAGAAGAGAAATGAAAGAACTAATGCCGTGATGTCTGCAAAGCCAAGCTCTGCTCAGCTCTGCCCACCGTGAGGCTCAGGCAGATACATAAGGGGGCGCTGGTTGCAGTGGCATCATCGTAGCGGGGTGACAGCACCGTACTGTCATTGCTGGACTTTGGAGTTGTTCCTGCCGTTGATGTATCGGTAGCAGTTCCAAACGCAGCTAATCAAGTAACCCTTGAAAGCCAAGACAATGCTGATAAACAGAAGAACAATAAGGACCAAACAGGTAGAATTCACTGGCATGACAGCCTCTTCGTAGGGAAAACAGGAGGCAGCTGTGCTATATACTCCGCAATGGAGTTTGGGTAAACAAGCACAGTGATGGCAACCAAGGCGCTCAGAGCAAAATCAAAGATCTGGTAACAAGAGTGGGACCATCCAGGCAGCACGTGGCTTGTATGCTCCGTCAGTAGCCATTGCACAGGTCAGGATCATGAGAAGAGAAACTGCGATAGCAATGCACATGTTGGCAAAGACACCTCCCAGTTCCGAACTTGAAAAGTGATGCTGATCGGGGTCCGCCAGGGCGCTCAACAGAATCAACAGCACCACGGCATTGATGATCAGGTACGAGACAACGAGCAGGATGGTGCCCTTGCGCACATGGCAGCACAGGCAGCAGCTGTTGGAAGAGAACCACGTCCAGGGTGCGACCATCTTCATGGCTCCCACCGCGGTGGGAGCGGGGGGGGGGGGGGGGGGGGGGGAGCGCAGGCTGCTGCTCCTCGGCCTCTCCGGCTCCTGCTCCAGCTCCGGCCCAGCAGGTCTGTCTTGTCGCCTGCTTTCTGTCTTGCCCAAGGCTTGTAAGTACAGCCCAGATCAGCTGAGTGTTATCCCTGCTCCAGCTTGAGGGACAAGGACTGCCTCCCACCTGCTGCCACGGGTCACCTTAGGGCTCCCTGTGCCTTCGCGTCTTGGAGACATTCCCAGGATGGTGTAGAACAGGTTGAGGTTGTTGCTTGGGGACAAAGTCACTGCTAGGCGATGTCCATAAATCCCTTTGCAGTTGCTGCAGACGGGCCTCCTGTCTGTTAGACTGTGGGACCGCCCATCAGGGCAGGTTGGAGCTCACTGGTTAGAGAACGATGCTACTGTGGCCAAGCTCCCTGGGTCTCACCACCCTCATTCCCAGGGGCAAGCAAGCCCCGCCCCAACCAGCTTTCTTAGAAATACAATTTGGCTGTGATTAAAAAAATATAAAATAATCTAGGTTTAATTAAGTTCAGTAGAATGCACAAGTCAAGTGCAGAACTTGAAGACTTTTTATTGGTTTATGTACCCGTGGATCCAGATATACATGTGATTAGAGTTGAGAGTCAATTCCCCACGATGCAGGTGGGCGTCATCTAAGATAGTGGTTCTCAAACTTTTGAATCATCACAATCATCTGGAGGTCTTGTCAAAACACATTGCTGCCCTAGCTGGTTTGGCTCAGTGGATAGAGCGTCAGCCTGTGGAACAAAGGGTCCCAGGTTCAATTCCAGTCAAAGGCACATGCCTCAGTTGCAGACTCCTCCCTGGGCCCTGTTAAGGGCTCCTGCAGGAGGCAACCAATCGATGTGTTCCTCTCACATTGATATTTCTCTCGGTCTTTCCCTCTCCCACTCTCTCTAAAAATCAATGGGAAAATGTCCTCCGATGAGGATTAAAAATAAATTAATCAAATACCAAAAAACAAAAAAAGAAATACTAAATTCTTTAAAAAAAAAAAAACTACAAAAAAAAAAAAAAAAAAAAAAACCCACACAACTCATTACTGGGCCAAGGATTTGCATTCCTAAAAGTTCCCAGATGATTTGGCTTCTTCTCTTCAGGACCACACTTAGAGCTCCACCCCCTCCATCCGGGAACGTGTGTGTGTGTGTGTGTGTGTGTGTGTGTGTGTGTTTGTGTGTGTATCCACCTCACTCTCCCCACCCCACACACAAGGCGTATATAAAGAAGAAAAGCCCATTAGCAGAACAATTGTAATTTATATGAAATAGCCAGGTACTTGGCTGATGGTCTTTAAATTATGGCTTTCTGTTGTCTGACCCAGATCTCTTTGGTCAGTCTCTGTTTCCATCAAGGGGTCAACAAAGTTATAAACAGATTGGGTCAGAACATTGGCTCTCTGAGACTACTTACGAGTGAATCAATCGGTACTGACTACTCAGAGCTCAAAACAATCTGTATGCTTTTAAGCACTGAAAGACTCTTATTTTTACAGTTAGAGAGGGGGTATTGGTAAACTGCTTTGAGATCCTCAAAAGGAGATTAACCAGTGTTAAAATTTCAACTGAGTACATTTAAAGATCAATTTGGCTTTATTCAATGATTCATGAATCAGGCAGCAGATAGAAAGGAGTTCCCAAGAGCTACAGAAAAGGAAAGGTTTCTAAAGGCTGAGAGGAGACAGGAAAAGGAGGTTTATTAGCAAAGAGTGGATTGGTTCAGGCTTAGGTAACCTACCTATGGGGGATGGAAGAGGTTTTATTGGGGATTATCTCACTAGTGCTGACCAGGTAACTTCAGGTTGATGGTTAAGGTTACATTTCTGGGAGAGGGGCTGAAGATTGAGTGTAATCACCAAATGGCCAATGATTTCATCAACCATGTTTACATAATTATACCTCCATAAAAACCTCTACGCCACGGTGTTGACAGAGCTTCCAAGTTGATGAACACATGCAGGTGCTGGGAGGGTGGCACAGAGCCCCTTCCACAACATTTATGCATCTCTTCCATGTGTCTGCTCCTGAGTTGTATCCTTTGTGATAAATCAACAATAGCATGCCCAGGTGGAGTGGTTCAGTGATTGAGCATCAATCTATGAACCAGGAGGGCACGGTTTGATTCCAGGCCAGGGCACATGCCCAGATTTGGGGCTTGATGCCCAGTGTGGGGCATGCAGGAGGCAGCCAATCTGTGGTTCTCTCTCATCTATGATGTTTTTCTCTCTCTCCCTCTCCCTTCCTCTCTGAAATATATATATATATATTTCCAGTAAAGTGCTTTCCTGAGGTCTATGAGCCATTCTACCAAACCTGGAATCTGAGGAGGGAGTTATGGGAACTCCTGATTGACAGCCGTTTTTGTAGGTCAGAAGCACAGGTGACAACCCAGGGCTTCTGACTGGGCAGTCTTATGGGACCTGCACTAACTCGGGGTAGTTAGGGACAGAATTGAATTGTAGATTACCCAGTTGGGAAGTGGGAGAATCGATTGGTGTGGAAAAAAGCCAATACATTTGGTGTCAAAAGTGTTGTTGAGTAACAACAGATAAAGCACATTTAATAAATGTAAAATTAACCACCTAGACTATGCATTTTTGTTTTTATATTCATTTTCTGAACCTAGAAAGTTTTTCATAACTTTCCATATATTCCAGATTATAGGCTGTTTTTCAGTGCAATTTGAATCTACACTGTATAAGAAATAGTTTTTAAATAATAGTCTTTCAATATACTATCGGTATATATATATGTATGTGTGTGTATATATATGTATACAGATACATATATATGAAGAATATACATACTTGTGTAAAATATATATATTCTTTTTCAAAAGCAGCATGGAGGTGGAGTAGTATTTGCAACAAGAGAAAGGGTGTTTTTTGTGGGTTTTTTTTAAAGAAAAGTTAAAACACTTTCGCTGTGGAGTAAACAGTAATTCTGGTCCCCCTGATTCATTTTCATTCCTTTGTGTTTATTTCGTGTGAGCTCTGCCAGCCAGCGGTGGTTCTGTAAGCAAATGTTCTGGCAACTCTTTCTTTAGAAAGAAATGCACTCGCAGATAGGATCTGCGCTGTCACTCTGTCTTCTGTGCCCCCAGGACTGAGAGGGAAGGGACCGAAATGAAACACAGCAATTAGATGAGTTCACATCTAACCTCATCTCAGCATCACACCAGGGCAGGGCCAGCGCCTTCTCTGGGTCCCTCTAAGGCTGTGGTGTGAGTCTGAGCAATAGTGAAAGTTGACTCCACACTAACAGCCTGGGCACAGGCCTGAAGACAGGACCAGCTGCGAACAATCTGCCCTGGGAGGCAGCCTGGCTCTTTGCTCTCCCCCTGGGCCTTTAGGGCAAAAGGCAAACACTGCATGCAGCTGCTTCTACTTACCAAAAGTTGCAATTCGTTGGTCTGGTGTTTGGTTAACCTCCTTTATATCTAAACAAAATTTCCAAAAAATAGTCACGTCATTTTAGAACGGGGAATGAAACAAAGCAGTCATGTATGACCCCTCCCTCCCACAGTTAGAATCCTTTGTTCATGTGTCCCTAAACTACGTTCTCCTAGCTCCTCTGGGGGTCAGGGACATGCAGCTTTCCAAGGCAGCCCTCTCCATCACCAGACAGCCCTCATGGGTCAAGAGCAAGTCCTTCCCCTGAGCCCCTGAATACACAGTCTAATCTTTAAATGTTTTATGATAGCCTTGCCATTCTACCAGCTCAAAATGAACTTGTGGTCAGCTCAGGGTCTGTCTTACATGAACTTCTGTTAAACCATCTTAGGTCCAATTATTTGAGCCAGAGTATGGGACTTAATATGTGCCTGGTTAAAGAGTAAAAAGCTGATTCTCAGGGAAAGTAGGCCTTTTATTCAAGATCCCACAACTAATAACTGAGGTTTTAGCATATCAATTCTTGATAACACATCAATGTCTGTTTCAATATTTTTCTATTTATTTATTTATTTATTATTGATTTCAGAGAGGAAGGGAGAAGGAGAGAGAGATAGAAACATCAATGATGAAAAAGAACCATTGATCGGCTGCCTCCTGCACGCCCCCTACTGGGGATCGAGCCCGCAACCTGGGCATGTGCCCTTGACTGGAATCAAACCCAGGGCCCTTCAGTCTATCCACTGAGCCAAACCAGCGAGGGCAAAGTCTTTTTCAATCTTGACTCCATCATCCAAAAAATTGTCAGCATCAAAACAAAGAAAAACAAAAATTAAAAAGCACTTCCATGTATCAGGCATTAAGTGCCTTTTAAAAATTAACTAATTTAACTGGTGAGTGTTGCTCAGTGGTTGAGTGTCAACCCATGAACTAAGGGGTCACAGGTTTGATTCCCGGTCAGCATGCATGCCCCAGTAGCAGGCGTGCAGGAGCCAGCTGATCAATGTATCTCTCTCATTGATGTTTCTATCTCTCTATCTCTCCCCTTCCTCTCTAAAATAAATAAAAACGTATTTTAAAAATAAATTAACTAATTTGATCCTCATGACAACTTTAGGTGGTAGGTCCCATTATCACCCACATTTTAGGATTGGAGAAACTGAGACATAGAAATTAACAACTTGCCCAAAGCCACAGAGTTGATAAAGGGCAGAACTAGGATCCACACCCAGACAGTCTGGCTTCAAAACAGATGTGCTTGACCACTATGCCTCTCAAAGCAACCTTTCCAGTTTTCTGCCATCTACAGATTTATAAAAATGTCTTTGACTTTAAGAGTGTAGTTACTTTATTTACTCAGCACTTGCTGATTCCCCGGCCTTATGCTTGGCACTGGGTACGCATATACAGGGCAGACAAGGGGAAGGTTTGGTGCAGAGTAATTTCAATCATAAGTGACAGAAGCCTGGCTCAAACTAGACAAAGTCACAAGGGGGATTTATTGGCTCATATAGCCAAAGTGTAAGAGGAATCCATCTTGGTTTTGAGGCAATAGGATCTAGAGGCAAAGATGCTGTGGTTAGGGGGTGGGTGGGATTTGTTACCAGCAGAAGATGAGGGAAAGCCTGCCAGGCAGGGGTCAACAAGAGCCACTGAATGCATTTTTAAATTATTAAAAATTTAAAAATGCATTTATCATCTGACCCGATCATTTTACTCCTAAATATTCACTCAGGAGGAATGGAAGTATGTGTGTAAAGACTTGTACGTGAATGTTTATAGAACTTTGTTCAGAATAGCCCCAAACTGGACACAAGTGAAATGCCACAATAAAAAGGAGTGAACTATGATGCACTCAACAGCATGTGTGAATCTAAAATAATAATGCTGCATGGAAGAAGCCAGTCAAAAAAAGGCTACACAGACCATGACTCCATTTCTATAAAATTCTTTAAAACGACCGCTAATCTACAATGACAGAAAGGAAACCCATGGTGACAGAAGGAAATCCGTGGTCTTCCGGGGAGCAGCTAGAGGAAGGAACTACAAAAGAGAATAATAAAACTTCAGCGGATGATGGATATATTTACTACCTTGAGTGTGGTGATGGTTTCATGGGTACACTCAGATGTCTCATTATATAAAAGTGTACATTTTAAATATGCATAATTTGTCATATGTCAATTATACTTCAGAAAATCTGTTTAAAATGTTCTCTGCAGCCCAGCCGGCGTGGCTCAGTGGTTAAGTGTTGACCTGTGAACCCGGAGGTCACAGTTCAATTCTCGGTCAGGGCACATGCATGGGTTGCGGGCTCAATCCCCAGTAGAGGGCGTGCAGGAGGCAGCTGATCAATGATTCTCTCTCATCATTGATGTTTCTCTCTCTCTCTCCCTTCCTTTCTGAAATCAATAAAAATATATTTTAAAAAATAAATAAATAAAATGTTCTCTGCAGTCTCCACTATAGGCTTGGAATGGAGGTGATCTTCTTCCTCTCCAATCATCACTATTGGAGAAATTATGAAATGTGTGCCAATTTCTTAGTGTGTCTTTGGTAAGTTAGTGTTTGAAGGTGTTGGCTCTAGTGGAGGTGGAATGCCTTGGGGGAATGCAGCATTTAGTTAGTTCATGGTTTCATACACCCAACACATCCCTTCACAGGAAACTGGTAAATGACTACATCAGAATGTTTATGTTTGTAGGAACATTCGAAATCACCAAGTTCAACAGGGACATGTAGTGAGTGGGGAAAAAAATTGAGATTCAAAGAAATAATTTGCCTACAGTTATTTGAATGATTTTTTAAAAATCACGATATAATTAATTAATTTTAAAATTATCCTATTTGGCAAATGACAAGCCCCCTCAAAGTAAATTCTAACAGCAATCTTGCCCGATTTTTTGTTTGTTGGACTGGTTTCTGCTTCTTCAGTCATCTCTGTGATTTATCTCATCTAGAGATACCCTCTCCCAAGGAAAAAGGGTTGGGAAGGCTGCGGCGGGCATTGGACTGCTGGTGCCTTTCTGAATTCAGCTGTTTCTCCACCAAAGGTCTGGACAGAATTCCTGGAACACGGTGGCCTGATGGTGGCACCCATCCTCGTGTCAATGAACCACTGGGGAGAGTGATCATGTTTGGCTGATTCTATCCTGTGGCCTGTTTTTGTCATTGGTAAGAAACAACAATAACAACAAAACATATAACCAAGGGGAATTTCCAACAATCAGATAAACATTATTTAAACAGCAGTAGTCATCCAAGTCCTTGAAGCAATCTAAGATGTAAGACATCTGGTTCATTTCAATAGCAATTTTGGTACAAGCTCAACTTTTTTCTTCAAATTTGGGAACAATTTTTGCAATAAAATATGAAATAAAACAAAGTGATATTTCTATGGTATACCTGACACAAAAATGAATTTCAGATGTATGGAGCACTTAAAACCATAAAAATGCTAGGATAAAATATAGATGGATATGGATTATACTTCTTTTATGGTATATGTTCAATGCATGCCCTCTATTCCCTTTAAGAGCTGCTCTTTCTCCACCATGCCCCCCACAAGAGGAGCCCCCCCAGAGTTGTGTCTCTAACACTCCCTGGACAAAGTTTATTTGTTATTCGCGGGGGGGGGGGGGGGGGCGCGGGGGGGCAGGGGGGGGGAGGTCAGAGAGGTAGGCCAGCTACTAGATGTGTGAATTAGCTTCTCTTTTCCATGAGTCAAAACTGGGGCACAGAGCTGCTAGTCCACTTGCCAGTGGTGCTGGAACTGGTGTGGCCACAGTGTGGATAAACAATTTATCGGAGGAGAATGAAGCAGATGCTTAGAGAAGCAGAGAGGAGAGGGCAGGTAAGCTGAGAGAAATGGGAATGATGCTTTGGTTCCAGGTAAAGCTTTGGTTCCTAGTTCCAGAATCTCAAGTGACCTGGTTAAATATCCTACCTCTAGGTTCCAGTTTAAATCCCAAGTATTATAATAAGTTTCCTTTTAATAAAGCCAGCTTCTATGTATGCAAATAAGAAAGCCTAGACTGAAGCAATAATCTTGGAAAAAAACTTTCCAAGTATTATATCACAAGCAGAATCTCTAAAGGAAATATATATATATACTAGAGGCCCAATGCACGAAATTCGTGCACAGGGATGTGTCCTTCAGCCCAGCCTGCACCCTCTCCAATCTGGGACCCCTCGAGGGATTTCCAACTGCCCATTTAGGCCCGATCCAAGGATCAGGCCTAAACGGGCAGTTGGACATCCCTCTCACAATCCTTGACTGCTGGCTCCCAACCGCTTGCCTGCCTGCCTGCCTGCCTGATTGCCCCTAACTGCTTCTGCCTGCCAGCCTGATCACCATCTAACCACTCCCCTGCCAGTCTGATTGACGCCTAATTGTTTCCCTGCCGGCCCGATTGCCCCTAACTGCCCTCCCCTGCTGACCTGGTCACCACTAACTGCCCTCCCTTGCCATCCTGGTCGCCCCCAACTGCCCTCCCCTGCTGACCTGGTCACCACTAACTGCCCTCCCTTGCCATCCTGGTCACCCCTAACTGCCCTCCCTTGCCAGCCTGGTCACCCCTAACTGCCCTCCCCTGCTCACCTGGTTGCCCCTAACTGTCCTCCCCTGCCAGCCTGGTTGCCCCCAACTGCCCTCCTCTGCTGGCCTGGTCACCCCTAACTGCCCTCCAAGCAGGCCTGATCACTCCCAACTGCCCTCCTCTGCTGGCCTGATCACCCACAACTGCCCTCCCCTGCCGGCCATCTTGTGGTGGCCATCTTGTGTCCACACGGGGGTGGCCATCTTTGACCACATGGGGGTGGTCATCTTGTGTTGGAGTGATGGTCAATTTGCATATTACCTCTTTATTATGTAGGATATATATATCCTCATAAAAATTAAAAATTTCTCTATTGAAAAAAAATGATAAGCAGGATTAAATTAAAAGAGCAATTGGGGACAGAGAACTACATTTATATGACAGACAAAGAGCTGCATTCTTAATATCACTGAAAATTCATAACAAAAGGTAAATATGATAATAAAAACATCAGCAAAGGTCTTAAAATAGGCCGTTTCTAATAGGAGAAATACAAACAACCAATTTATACATAAAATGTTCAAGTGCAAAAGAAACCAAAATGAAATACACTTTTGGTCTAGCAGTGATTTTCAACCTTTTTTGTCTCATGGCACACATAAACTAATTACTAAAATTCTGCATCACACCAAAAAATATATTTTTTTGCTGATTTGAAAACAAAAAAAAAGGAGGGGGGATAATTTTGATTTGTTTACACCAACGGCTATAGTTGTGTTGACTGTTGTCAATTTTTTATTTGACAATCTAAGGGGAAAGAAGTCAGTGCCCTTGACAGAATATTGCATCTTTTAAAAAGTCTTGTGGCACACGGTTGAAAATCGCTGATAGGCAGTCTCCCAACTGTTTCCTACCTCTAATTTTGCATTTACTATAGTCTTTTCTTAACAGAGCCACCAGAGGGCGCCTTTTGAACACATCAGAACATGCCACTCTTTCTTTCCAGTACCTCTAATGGCTGTTCATCTGGTCCAGAGAAAGCCACAATCCCCAGGACCACACAGCACCCCCCATTACCTCACTAACTGCATCTTCTCCCACTCTCCCCCTTGCCCCCTGCACTCCAGCCTCCTGCCTGGTGGTTGAGCACACCAGGTGTGTTCCAGCCTCTAGAACTTGCTGTTCCCTCTGCCAAAAATGCTCTTCCCCCAAATAGTATCATGCCTTGTTCCTTACATCCTTCAAGTCTTCGCTGAAAAGTAACCCTCTCCGTGAGAGTTTCTTTAACCACTGTGCTTAAATGGATGTGCCTCTCCCCCTGCACTGCCTGCCTTCCTCCCCGCCCGTTTTATGTGTCTCCGTAGCACTTACCACCTCCTGGTACACAATGCAACTTAACTATTTTGTTAATTATCTGTCTCTTCACACCTAGAATTCTAGCTCCATGAGGGCAGGGATTTCTCCACAGCCCTTATTTAGTACATAGCCAGGCGCATAACGGGCACTCAATAAACATTGGTTGAGTGAATAAATTTTAAAAAGGGTAACATTAGTTTTGTGCAGAGTCTGGGAAATGGTTACTTTCATATGCTATTGATGAGAATGTAACTTGGTGCAATGTTTCTGCAGGATGATGTGGCAATAGGGATCAAGAGTCTTAAAAATGTGTATCTCTTGTGTAACCATTTTACTTCTAGAAATTCATATAAGAAAATGATACATTATTTAAAATCCTTTTGGTTGCACAACACAAGAAACCCCTTGTGCTAGCTTAAGTAATAATGGTGGAGTGATTTATTACAAGGATACATCATAAGCCATATTTCAAAGGAAGAAAGGGAGAAGGCACTATGTGGGCATCTAGACATCTCTGCCTCACCCTCTGTCCTAGGTCAGGCTCCCCAGAAAATGTGGAGACAGATTTGCATGCAGAACGTTCAGTAAGGAGGTGAGGAAAGGAGGATTGCACAGAGGGCAAGGTGGAACTGTGTTGCAGTTGTAACCAGTGCCACGGGCAATGCCATGGATTGTCCCATACTAAAGCCTTTGTACCCACATATCAACCAGTCGTTGGATGTAGGCTGCTCATGGAGAGGGTGTGTCACCTTGGTCCAAGCAGCTCCTTTAGTCCAAGTACAAATCCTGGGGAATTGCTGTTATGATGCATCAACAACAGACATTCCAGCATCTGGGGGAACAGGTACCTCACTTCTGATGGGGAGAATCTGGGCAGCACACCAAGCATCTACTCTATCTACAGAACTTAAAGTCTGCATCCTTCCAGGCCTTAGAGTAATTGGAACCAGACGCTTGGATGCTGTGAGGGCTCTCTCTCTCTCTCTCTCTCTCTCTCTCTCTCTCTCTCTCTCTCTCTCTCTCTCCTCTCTCTTTTTTCTCTGCAACTCTTTCACTCTAGACCGTTTTTGTTTCTTATTCCATGTGGTCAAAGATTATTTCCAGCAGCCCCTAACTTAAACATGATGGTTTCACCCTCAGAGAAAGGGTAACTGAATGGCCTGGCGTGGGTCAGTGTTCATTCATGCACCTACCCCATGGCTGTGTTAGAGGATAAAGTCATGTTGTAACCATTTGGATTTGAGGAGGCAGAGAAAAAAAAAATCTCAAATGTGAATAGTGGTCTTTTTTTTTTTTTTTTGGTAGTGGAAATAACAATGGTTTCTCTTTTTTCACATAGTTTTGTAATTGTTATATGTAGAAAAATATGTAAAAAAATAACATTTTTCTAATTACAAAATGTTTCTAAAAGGGAAAAGCAGGCACCTGTCTGGCTGTATGCACATAAAGCGTCACTAGCTATCGGGTATAGGAAGACTGTTTATATAAAATATGATTTTCTCCGAACGGGTGTGAAAAAAATGTGGCTTGACTTAGCAAAGCTTATTTCACTGAACTGCAAACAAAGGAAACGTGGGAAAGCAGTTATAATTAACCTTCCTACATCTGGAGTCCTCTATCATGCCACTCTGCTGTAAGTACAAACCTTAAACAGACCTTCCATTTGCTTTGCCATGATCTAGGTAACTGGAGCAGGGCAGTGTAAAGCAGTGACCAGGATGTTACCAATATCCCAGAATGCTCCCCACTGGGAGGTCCAGCACATAGCAGCCTATTCGAAATCAGTGTGTTAGCTTTTATTTTACATTTTCATATTCAACTTACATTTGCTGAGTATCTTCATGCTGGAAAATATAAAGAAAAATACAATAGAACCCTACTCTTACTGAGCTAAGGATCTAGAATATAGAAAGGTAGAATGTGTGTGTGTGTGTGTGTGTGTGTTATTCACAAGGATATATATTCACAAACATATATTCAATTATAATAAAATGCAAAATGTATTTAGACCCATACCTGAATTTGAAGCACAGAGTTATCTGGTAGTTAAAAGAATGGGTTACTTCTGGGTGGGGTGACTTCATGTAGAATTGCATTTTAAATGATTGTTTTGGGACTTCAGCTGAGCAAAATCATTATATACTAGTGGCCCGGCGCATGAAATTTGTGCATGGCGGCGGGGGGAGATGTTCCTCAGCCCGGCCTGCACCCTCTCCAATCTGGCACCCCTCGAAGGATGTCCTATTGCTGGTTTACAGGGATTGGGCCTAAACTGGCAGTCGGACATCCCTCTGACAATCTGGGACTTCTGGCTCCAGCCGCTCACCTGCCTGCCTGCCTGCCTGATTGCCCCTAACCACTCTGCTTGCCGGCCTGCTCGCCCCCAACTGCCCCCACTGCTAGCCTTCTCACCCCCAAATGCCCCCCTGCCAGCCTGCTCGCCCCCAACTACCCCCCCCGCCACTGGCCTGCTCGCCCCCATCTTCCCTCCCCACTGGCCTGCTTACCCCCAACTGCCCTCCTGCTGGCCTGCTCACTCCAAACTGCCCCACCCCCCGCTGTCCTGATCACCTCCAACTGACCCCCACTGATGGCCTGCTCATCCCCAACTGGCCCCCCTGCTGGTCTGCTTACCTCCAACCGCCCCTGCTGTCCCATCCTGGCCTGATCAACCCCCGCAACCCAAGGTCCCAGACCCTTCTTTATTTCTTTTTCTTTTTTTTTTTTTTCAGTGCCTACTTGAGCAGAGGCCAGGGCCGGCTGGAAGCAAGTATCTAGGATTTATTTATCTTCTATAATTGAAACTTTGTAGCCTTGAATGGAGGCCAGGGCAGGCGGGAAGCTTGGCTTCCTCCATCGCCAGGGGCAACCCAAGCCTCCTGCTCAGCTCCAACTCCGTGGCTGCTGCCATCTTGGTTGGGTTAATTTGCATACTTGCTCCTGATTGGCTGGTGGGTGTGCCTTGTGGGTGTCATGGAGTGATGGTTAATTTACATGTTTCTCTTTTATTAGTGTAGAAGATAGACGGATAGTAAATATTTTTATTATATTTATTGGGGTGACATTGGTTAATAAGATAATATCGGTTTCAAGTGCATGCTTCTATGATACATGATCTGTGTATTGTATTGTGTGCCCACCACCCACAATTAAGTCATCTTCTGTCACCATATATCTGGCCTCTTTACCATTTACTACCCTCCCAACCCCTTCCCTCTGGTAACCACCATACTATTATCTGTGTCTATGAGTTTCAGTTTTATATCCCACAAATGAGTGAAGTCCTATTATGGCTCTTATTTTTTTCTGACTGACTTATTTTGGTTAGCATAATATTCTTAAGGTTTATCCATGTTGTCGCAAATGGCAGTATTTCATCTTTTCGTACGATTGAGTAGTATTCACTGTATATATGTACCACAACTTTATCCAGTCCTCTACTGAAGGACACTTAGGTTGTCTCCATGTCTTGGCCACCTAAATATATATTTACTCTATCATCTTACCTTATAATAGACAAATATGCAAATTGACCGCACCTTCGCTATGCCCAAGCCACACCCACCAACCACGCCCACCAGGAAACCGTTGCAGGGACGTTGGGGTGTGGCGCCAGCGGGGAGCCTGCACGGATCGCAGGAAACCACTGGGGGTCGGCTCCTGCGATCCTTAGCAGGGATGTTGGGTGCAGCCGAGCCCAAGGCCCTGACCCTGAAAGAAAGCAGAAGGCGGTGGCCACAGCCAAGGCCTGGGTCCCCGGTGCTGGCAGAAAACTGGTGCAGGCAGCCAGGTGAATGAAGGTCTATTGCACGAATCTTCGTGCAAACGGGCTACTAGTTATATATATTTTCTTTTGTTTTAATCAAGCATCTGTATTAGCCTATCCCTATACTGCCACAGACTGTATAGGCTTGAAAACTAAAAGCAGGTCCTAAAGAAGAACTGGCATTAAGTATTTTCAATTAAATGAAACTCTGAGTCCCCAGTTTGTGGGAGGGAAAAGAAGGGCGGAGTTTGAAGGCCGGGATGGTTTGGAGAGAGGAGGAAGTGTAGAATGCGGATGCTGTCAAGCCTGACTCCTTACTGTAAGCGATGCCTGGGGCTGACCCTGATTACAGTAAGACAAGCCAACACCCGTTTTTCCCTGGAGGAGATTGCATTGTAACAAGGGAAATGGAGACATGATTAGCTATTTCTTTCCATGAAGTAGTGGGATAAAAATGTCTGCTGCATGATAGAAAGCCTTATGTTTCCCATCACAGTGGGGAGGGGGTGCTTTTTGGACTAAAGGGACAAACTTAACCTAATGCGCCGAGGACTGGAAAAGGGCAGAGAACACAGAGGCAGGGCCAGGAGGAGTGAAGACCGGATATGAGAGCCTTTCTCATTCTGGGTGTTTTCTTCTTTTTGTTAGAAGTGGCCCTTGATTTCACCCTGTCCCTGGAGGTTATCTTTCCCTAATTCGCATTGTTCCTCGGAGGAAACACGGGAAACACAGGAAGACATACCCTAAGACAGCTTGTTTCCCTTCACTGCTCAGGAGGTATGAGCACTCACAACGTTTTTGAAGCCTAGGAATCGGGCTAACCCAAGCTCAGAGGACAAGGGGTGTTGACAAAGTCACACTCATGGACACAATAGACACTCAATGGGAAGCTGTTTATTCTACCTCAGATTGGAATTTTACAATCTGGCACTCATCTGCTGATGAACCTATTATCTTTGGACCCCTTGTAAGTCCTGGGCGAGCCGTGTCTGGGCATTCTGGGGGCACGGATAGTCCAAGGAGAGGCAGCATCTAAAAACCCCTTTCCTTCTCCTCTTCCTCTCTCCACTGCTTGGCCAGCTGGCTCCCACCAGCCAGCGTTATCCAAAGAGATCTGAGGGCAAGAGCTGCAGGTTAATGCTCTCCAAGAATCTTAAAAATTTAACCACACCCCAATTATATAATGTTTCTTTCCTTGGGCCTGCCCAAAACACATATAAGAGATTTTTATCAAAGCACTTTGCAAAACTATTGAGTTCATAATAGATATGTTGGATAGACATGTTGTTTGCTTTATTAATTGGATTTTATCTCTTTGCGTAGCTTAGCTCCTGGCACATTGTCATTATCAATAAATGTTTTGTCAAGTGAATAAATGCTTAATTTCTAAACTGGATTCAAATTGGAGCATCAAACCTAAACTCAATTATTTAGTAACAAATAAATTAATTTGTTTTTCTTTTTGGTTAAAGTATTACATATGTGTCCTTATCCCCTCATTGCCCCCCCCACCCCCACCCCCACTCATGCCCTCATCCCCCTGGTGTCTGTGTCCATTGGTTAGGCTTATATGCATGCATATAAGTCCTTTGGTTGATCTCTCCCCCTTACCCCCACCCTACCCTACCTTCCCTCTGAGGTTTGACAGTCTGATTGATCTGATCGATGCTTCTCTGTCTCTGGATCTGTTTTTGTTCATCAGTTTATGTTGTTCATTATATTCCACAAATGAGTGAGATCATGTGATATTTATCTTTCTTTGACTGGCTTATTTCTCTTAGCATAATGCTCTCCAGTTCCACCCAAGCTGTTGCAAATGGTAAGAGTTCCCTCTTTTTACAGCAGCGTAGTATTCCATTGTGTAGATGTACCACCGTTTTTTAATCCACTCATCTGCTGATGGGCACTTAGGCTGTTTCCAAATCTTAGCTATTGTAAATTGTGCTGCTATGAACATAGGGGTGCATATATCCTTTCTGATTGGTGTTTCTGGTTTCTTGGGATATATTCCTAGAAGTGGGATCACTGAGTCAAATGGGAGTTCCATTTTTAGTTTTTTGAGTAAACTCCATACCGTTCTCCACAGTGGCTGCACCAGTCTGCATTCCCACCAGCAGTGCACGAGGGTTCCTTTTTCTCCGCATCCTCGCCAGCACTTGTTGTTTGTTGATTTGTTGATGATAGCCATTCTGACAGGTGTGAGATGGTACAGCATTGATGTTTTGATTTGCTTCTCTTAGATGATTAGTGACTTTGAGCATGTTTTCATATGTCTCTTGGCCTTCCTTATGTCCTCTTTCAAAAAGTATCTATTTAGGTCTGTTGCCCATCTTTTTATTGGGTTATCTTTCTTTTGTTAAGTTGTATGAGTTCCCTGTAAATGTTGGAGATTAAACCCTTATCAGTGATAACATTGGCAAATATGTTCTCCTATGCAGTGGGCTTTCTTGTTGTCTTGTTGATGGTTTCTTTTGCTATACAGAAGCTTTTTATTTTGATGTAGTCCCATTTGTTTATTTTCTCTTTAGTTTCTATTGTCCTAAGAGCTGCATCAGTGAAGATATTGCTTCAGCATATGTCTGAGATTTTGCTGCCTGTGGATTCCTCTAATATTTTTATGGTTTCCTGTCTTATGTTTTTTAAGTCCTTTATCCATTTTGATAAACTCGATTTCTTAATAGCAGAATATTTGTTTATGATATTGGCCTAATTTTTACATTAAAAGGTCCTCAATGAGCAAACTATATCAATGTAGTTGAATATGCCAATGATAAAAATGTGTCTGTGGCTAGACCTATTTACAAAGAAAGGTGGTGTACTCTAGTTAATCAAGTACTGGAGTTGGGAATAGAAAGTCTTAGATTCTGAGGTCTACACTACCAGTTTGCTGTGAGGTTCAAGTGAGAATAGATATGCAAAGGATTTCAACATTCCTGGCACTCATTTTAAACTGGGGACAAAATTTATTAGAATTTTGTCTTGGCCATCTTTCTTACCATCTTACTTACATAATGAATTCAAATTCCTAGTTGCCTTGAGAACGTGTAGAAAGATAGCAGGGTTGAGATAACATAATACACATCAATGTGACAGGTTGCCCTTCTACATACGTCCCCAACTTACATGTCTAGCCTCTCCTCCCATGAGTCCTTGTAATAGCCAAATCGTCCTACCTGACATTCTTCTCAGGATTTCCCACCTCTTTTCCTCGAGACTTTCTTTTCCCTCACTTAAACCCACCTCTCCCTTCCTGTGTTGACCTAATTTCGGTCCATACTCTAAGCACAGCTTCATCCCTTATGAAGCCTTTATCCATTTCATCAGCTGGAAATAATCTTTCTCTCCTCTGAATTTCCACAATATTTCATCGGTACCCCTCTTGTGGCCTTTGTCATTGTCCTGTTTATATCTTATCCCCAGGGGTTGCAAGTTCTTAAAAGATTTAATTACCTGTATGATTCATCTTTGAGTCCTTTGCCAGAATCTAGCACAATGCCTGGTATAACACAGGTACTCAGTTAATATTTGTTAATTGGATGAAGGATGGATGGATGAATTCCAGTTGGTGCATTGTCCTCAATGTCTGATATAAGATCTATTTTACCACAGTATACAAAGGAACTTTAGGAAAAATCCATCACAGAGTTAGACAGGGTTTGAGCCTAGATTGTGATTTTAAGCATAGACATATACCTCTCTCTTTTTCACTCTGTTATTTAATTAGAGATTGTGTAATTCTCACCCAGAGTTCACAGCTATTTTGCTGATTTATAACCCACAATGTAATGAACTCAAATAAGTCATCTTATCGTGGACACCCACATTAACCAGGAAAACCATGGCCATGTTAGGGAGATTTGACTTGTAGCCAAATCTCCTTATACCCCCTTGAAAACAAAATCTGGCAGGAATCCAACTGCTCAAGTCAAATAGACATTTAGCTCCACTGTGCATTAGTTATGCCCGATGACCTCAGAAAAACACACAAGCGGACATGCTGGCTCAGAGCACTGGAATATGATTGTAGTTCAGAACAAAAACGTTCTTACGAGCAGCCATAATCTCTGTATTTTATCTACTGTGTATTTGAAAATGTATTTTAAGCCTATAAAAATTTCCAAAAGATCTGCTCTACTATTTACCAGGAAATAAAGTATTCTTTTAAACATGTAGTCAAAACAAATTAAAGACAGACCTTTTTACCCTTTCTTTTTTCTTAGCCACTCCAAACCAGAGGTCATTTTAACATGTCAAAGTAAATTCTATCACAAAAAAAAAAAAAAAAAATATAGAACCTGTGGCTTTTAGAGGATTCTAAGCTAAGGTTTGTAGTAACGCCTGTGGTTCCATCACCTATTGAACTAAATTTTCCTCTTCAAGCTGAGCAATTGACAATAAGTCTATTATCCTGGGTCAGGAATAGAAAACCTTTTCATTCTGCTTTTGAATTCAATTTCTCTCTCTCTCTCTCTCTCTCTCTCTCTCTCTCTCTCTCTCCCTCCCCCTCTCTCTCTCTCTTTCTCTCCCCGCCTCACACACACACATCTTCTACAAGCAGTTTCTTTTCACTTTGGAAGTGATATAAGGGCTGAGCAAGCACTGCTCAGCAGTATACAGTTTCTCAGTCATGTCAATTCCAAGTCTGTGCCTGACCAGTCAGCAGCCACACCCCCTTTTAGCATGACTTTGGTGGGATTCTTTCCTGCCCTGTGTCAGTGAACTGAGAAGGTTTTCAATTCTTAAGTATTTTTCAAATTTTACTTCGTTTCTGAGATCCAAGATCACTCCTATGGATATAATTTAGGCACCCTCTGGTGGTCAACAGAACACCATTAAGTCTCCTCAACATTACCTTGGTGATTTAAGCTGAAAGGCCAATTTTATAGCTTATGACATAAATATTCTTTTTGTTTTCTTAAATGGTTTGATGGTCTAAATCTTTACGTTTAAGGTAAGTGCTGCCTCCAATACCTGTATGTATATATGGCTTTGCCCTATGAAAGTGCTATTTATAAACCATGGAATGCCATGCAAATATCAGGTAAAGTATCCATTAAAAAAGCCTCAGATATAAGAGAGGGGGAAACTCACCTGGATTAAGTGTTTGAGGAAAACATTATTACAGAAACAAATCTACTCTAAATAACTTCACATTATGGACATAAATACTTCAACTAGTAATGTAAATATAGGATAGGGAGAATGTCACATATTGTGAATATGTTAAGTAAATAATTTTAACTTTAATCAGCATAACTGAGGAATAGAAAATGTTCCTATCACATTAGCAGAAATATGCTTTGTAATTTTTTTCTTCAACAGCAAACTTCTGCACTATTTTGGGAACTGTGCTAACAGTACTGGGATTGCTAGTGTTCCAAGCTATGTTGACATGATAAAGTACTATAACTTTAACTTGTTATTGTGAGGCAGAAACCACCTCATTAATTTCTACTTCATTCAAAGCGGAGGAACAAATCAATGTTTACCAATGGGAATGAATCTAAAGGAGTAACACAAGAAAAGAAAGCACTTGCCGTTAGTTTGAAATGTAGAAAGAAATTTTATAGGGTTTTTAAGTTCTGTTTAGTCAACAAAACTTAAAAATGAGAAACCATTTTAGTCAATTTAAAATGGATTTTTTTAGGGCAGACTTTACATTTTGATCCTGTTAAACCTGAAAAAAGGGTTGCTATCTATTCAATAAATATAATCTATTATATAAAAAGCCTGTGGTCTTCACGCCATCACGCTGTAACGACCGATCGGCAGGAGGCTGCGTGCGCAGGGTGGGCGGGGCTGCGTGCACGGTGAGGTGCATGCAGGTGGGCGGGGACTTGGCTCTGGAGGACTTGACCGGAGGTGTGGGCGGGTTTCTGGGTCCCACCGTGGTGGCGGGTGTCTTTCTGGGTCCTGCCTCCTATGGCGGCAGCGGCGGCCACGGGACTCTTTCTGGGTCCCGCCAAGCTGCGGAACTCTGGGTCCTGGGTCTCACATGATTTCGTGCGCTGGGCCCCTCGTCTATACTAATAAAAGGGTAATATGCTAATTAGGGTGGACATCCTTCCAGACAAAGCCGCAGTGGCTGTGAGGGCCAAGGTGTGGCTGTGAGGGGCCCAGGCTCAGGCCGGCAGTGGCAGCAGCAGCAGGGTAATGGGGGTGGCAACCTCCCCTGATCTACCAGGTCACCTCCCACTGAGGGAGGCCAGACTGCAGCTTAGGCTGAGGGCTGAGGCAGAGGAGGTTAGGGGCGATCAGGCCGGCAGGGGGGCAAGGTAGGGGCGATCAGGCTGGCAGGGGGGCAAGGTAGGTGTGATCAGGCCGGCAGGCAGAGGCAGTTAGCCTAAACTGGCAATCGGACATCCCCTGGGGGGTCCCAGTTTAGAGAAGGTGCAGGCCGGGCTGAGAGGACCCCCCCCCCCATGCACAAATTTTGTGCACCGGGCCTCTAGTGTTAGTATAAGATACTGTAGATGAAATTGAAATTGCAGTATTAATGTTTTAATAAAATATGGCTTCCTTATTACAGTAGGTATTTATGGAACTCTAAGGTATGACTCAGACTTACTAAATATACTAGCACTTTAAATATATTAAAGAGTCAAATAAAAATGCCTTGTTTTACCCATAATCCAGTTAATTTAAATATTTTAAAATATCACAGCATGACAGCTAAATCTAAAAGGGATATTAGAGATAACTTAGTCGCATCCCTTCATTTTACAAATGAGGTGATAAGAACGAGAAGGAGGAAAACATTTGTCTAAAAATGTAACTAGTTGGTAACAGAGCCAACAAATCTGGTTCTTCTGGGTGCTTGTGTATCAAGCACAAAATGAAATTTTGAGTGAAAGATAAAGGTTTTGAAAAATCAATTAATGTGTCTCCTTTTCTTATAAACAATCTAAGGTACCACCCATAATAATCACCCCAAGTGGTTAAGGCCCTTCCTTACATTGTATCTGTAGCCAAAAGGCTACTGCTTTATTTCCAGCTAAGTGAGAAAGGAAACACACTCTATTCCTCATCAGATAATACAGCATTATAAAAACCAATACTGTTTTCAAGACACAGCGTTCTGATCAAGTATAGAAAGCATTTTGTTAGAGCATCAGACCGTTAGGAAATCAATAGAAAGGAATCACTTGTGGAAAGCTAGATGCTTGAAAAGGAAAACATGGCAACATTCAGCCCTATTGTTTCAAATAGTATCCTGAACATCCCCTGGATGCGTGTGCGTGTGCGTGTGTGTGTGTGTGTGTGGTGTGCGAGTGCCAAGACTTGTGTAGGAGAGGAAGGGGCGGGGAAGAAGGTCCCCACCGGAGCCTAAGCTGAGTCTAACACTAGGATTCATCTGTGTTTGACCACAACCTGTGAGTGCAAAGCTGCTCTAGTAACCAAAGCCTGGTACCCTGGGGGTGGGGGGTGAGACTGACTGCCTGACTCCTGCCCAGGATAACACCCCAGGGACACAGAGAAGGTATTCCCCGGGGCGGGGGGGTGGGGGGTGAGGGGGGCGCTGAGCTGCAGCTTTGGAGCTGTAGCACCAAAATTCTGATGCTCTGGCATCTCCTTTTAAGAGAGCTTAACAAAGAGGAGAGAAAAGCAGCCGCTTCTCTTAGCCTGATTGGACCCGTAGTTCTGAGAAGAGGAGCCTGCGAAGAGACTCTTGGGACAAAATTCAGCTTTCCAAACTATAAGACCCAAACATACAAAAATGGCTGAGAATGAAATACCCTCCTTGCTACTCTGCTTCTATTACTAAACAGGTTTTTTCTTTTTAAATTCAAACCATGTACCCTCTACATTGGTGGGGAATGGAGAGTGGGGGAGGTGGCCTGAGACAACAGCAGATGCGTTAAGATTTTCCTGTTAAATTTGCCACTAACTGGTATACACATTTGGGGAAATCTTTTGATTGCTGGGCCCTCACTTTCCTTATCTGTAAATTAGGATAGTTTGGCCCCTTCTTGAAAATTCCATGCTTTTATGTGAAAGGAGAAGTCTTTACAATTTTTGATTATAAAGGCAAAAACTTTTGAGATTGCAAAGGGTCTATCGAGGGCTAAACTAAGGTCCCTGGGATAGTCTATAAATCCCCCTGAAATTGGGTGAACGTTTTTTGGTGAGTGTGTATATGTACATAAGCGTTTTTCCAGGAAGAGGGACAGGACTGTCTTTTCATTGGAGCCTCCAAGGGAAATTAGGTCCTTTGGCTTCCTTGGTTGAAGAGCACGGGTTGAGACAGTAAAGGGTTCTTTAGTTACTGATTTATCTGCTTGCAGCAATCTTTACACGGCTGTAAAATCTGTCCCACAAAGCCGTCTGGAGTTTCTCATTTATCTTCATGAGCTGTGCGTTGGTAATTTTTCACGGGCAGAAGGCTGTTCAAAATCAGGAGTCTTTTCATTAGAGATTTAAAATCCTGGGGATTTCAAGATTTATCTTGATAGTGGTGGCTAAAGGAGAGCCATGTTACTACATCAGAAAATTTCCAGCATTGTGGTGCCTAGCACATCTGCCCATTCATGTTGAATTATTTTACTATTTCTGTTATTCTTGAGTTAACGGACATGAAACAAAAGGCTTGGCTCCTCCTCTCTTTTCCCTCTGATGTTTGAGTCAGCTGTGAAATGATGAATGAACAGTGTTTCTACTTGAACAAGTCATTTATATAATATCCTTAAAAGTTGAAAACTAGAAAGAGAAGAGGAAAATGACACCAGGGGATCCGAGGAACTGAAGGAGGAAAGACGCACGTAGGAAGAAATAGGGACCAAAGAGAAAATCTGCATGATTAGATGCGGAAATAGTATCAACTCCCTAAGCGGAGACTCAAGTAAAAAGGAGAATTTTTTTTTTTTTAAAACGGGGAACGTATATAGCAACCAGAGAATGCTGGATTTTTGAATACATTAAATGAAGAAAAAAAAATCACAACCGAGCTTTTCAAGAACATCTTTTGGCTGATAATCTCAGGGCCTTACATGGCTTCTCCTTCATTAAAGCAGAGACAGAGGCCGGCGGAGAACATCACAGAAAAGAAGGATGTTGCCCGCGATTCTTAGATAAATGCGAAAGCTCAGGGGAACAGTCTTTTGTGGTAACGGAGAAGTGCCAATTAGTGAGAAATGTTGATGTTCCCCGAGACGGTATCAAAGCGCTCTCAAGTAAAAGGAAGAAAACTAGGCTTGAACGTGGACCTTGTCACCCTTTATTTTAGGAAATCCCCGATGCTGTTTCCTCACGCAGGACAAGCTGACCAGACCCCTCCCAGGGGCTCCTAAGTCCCAACGGAGGGGAAAGCGACCTGCAGCGCCCCGCGGTGGACCCGGGCTCCCGCCGAGTCCTGCGGCTTCGGGCCACTCGCCCCAGACTCCGCGTGAACCCCGTGGGCGCCAGGGGAGAGACTGTCCTCACACGACCCCATCCCCAGGTGACCCTGGCTGGGTCCCTGTGTCCACGGAGCACCTAGTGACTCTCCCGCTTTGGAGGAACAGCTCGGTGTTCCTCTCCTCTGCGCCTCCTCAAATCCCATTCATGGAAAAAAACACACCAACAAACCTGGGATTTCAGCTCACACGCACCCCGCCCCGCTCCGCCCCGTCGGACTCCCGGAGGCCGCTCACCCGGCGGCGCGGGCCGCAGCTCCTGGCCCCGGGCTGGAGGGGCGCGCGCCCCCGACCGCCCCCCGCGCGCGCGCGCGCCCGTTGCCATGGGAACGCACGCAGCTCCGCCGCCCGGTGGGGAGGCGAGAGGGGGCGCAGCGGCCGATCCAGCGGGAGACGCTATCGCAAGATGGCGACTGCCAGGCCGCGGGATGCGGAGTGAGCGCGCCCCGCCGGGGGCTCTGCGAGGCTGCTCCTCTCCCCGCGCCGTCGCCCACCGCGGCGCCGCCTCCCCGCCGGCCCCTCGCCGCGGCCCAGCCTCCCCGCCTGGCAGGTACCTCCCGCGCGCGCTCCGCTGGTGCACAGATGGCAGCGACAAGTGCCCGCTCGCCGCGGGCTAGCGGGTCTCCCCTGAGCCGGGGGCGTCCGACAATAACGCGTAAATAACTTTTTCTTGCAGCGGCCGCCTGCGTCCCGGCCTGCAGCCTCCCGGCGCGCCGGCGTCCGCCACGCCCCTCCGACTCCCGACTCCCTCCGAGGTGTGAGCGCCGCAGGCGGGTGCGGTGACCTCCGGGCGGCCTGGGAGCAGCGCGTGGACTGGCGGGCGGCAGCGAGCCGTCGGCGAGCGCCTTTACCATGGCCCTGACCCTGTTTGGTAAGTGCAGTCCTTGGCCCGCGCCGCCGCAGGTGGGCCGCGCCCCGCAGCTCGGGGGCGGGGGCCGGGGGCGCCCGGGGCGCGGACGGCGCGCGCGGTGTGGAGCGCGGGTCGCGGCTGGGAAGTTGGGGCGCCCGGGGCGCCGGGCTCGCTCCCTCGCGCCTCTCCCATTGTTCCCTTTCCAGGCAGGGCCGATGGGCGTGTGCTCCCCTGGCCCATTCTGGTGCGGGAGGCTCTGAGGTCCTGGGTGTTTTGTAAACGGGAGGGTTCCCTAAGATGCCAACTTGGGAGCGTCGTTGGCTGGTTGTTTCCAATCCTACGTTTCTCAAGTCGACAAATAAAGATCTTGGAAAGTTTATTTATTTTGAACAAGATGTCTGTGCATCCTAACCTCTCAGGAATTGCCAAATGCATGTGTTGATTCCTGTTGGATTTTTGGGGGGGATTTTTTTTTTGGAGGCGGTATATTCCGTTGAAAACTAGAGTAAGTGGTGAACGTATTCGTTAAAAATGAAAATGTTTGCTCTAACATAGGACAGCAGACAGAAGAAAGTTGGTTACTGGAAGTAAGTAATCTCGGGAGAATATCGTTGAGTATTTCAGGAAAGAAATGTTATTTCTGTGATGTAATTACTGCAACACTATTGTTTGGGTGGTTAAGACTTCAAGGTGTTTTTTTTTTTTGTTTTTGTTTTTTGTTTTTTTCTTAGAAATGACAATGGGTTGGAAAGAAGTTACTGAAAAGATACATTCCTTCCTTTTACAGAAACAGCTTATGGTACATATGTACCTTGCTCTCAGAAAACTCAATACATACAGTATGTGAAAATTGGCATGTTCAAAGTATTCAGTTTTTCAAAGAAACAAAGTACATTGGCATGTAACTGATAGCTACAAGAACAGTCTTAGTAAGTTACTCACAATATCAAGTTTCCAGTTACGTTTTAATAATGTCATTTGATCATGCATCACATACCACAAATGCCTTTTGATGTAAATACTTAAGAGTGAATTAATCTGCTGGAATCAAAGAGTTACTTTTATGTAACCATCTTATTTTAGGAATTAAATTTAGACCCAGAAAGGTTTGATCAAGGTTATATGGCCTTTTTGTGGCAAAACGGAGCCTAGAACACAATTTGCCAGTTTTCAATCGAGGGCTGTTTACGATGTCCAAATACCCACAGTACTAGAAGTAACATTTCTTACTTTGTGTTGGTTCCCCATAGGTGCTTTAAAGTATTCTTTTTTGTCTGAAAGAAATAATAAAAATCTCACTGTTTCCCAATACATTGTATCTAATCTGCATTACTTAGAAGCATTTTCCTTAAGTAGTGACTTTTTTGTTTGAAAAATGATAGAAGGTTTTACTCATAGTTATTTTCTTTTGAAGAAGCATTTATCTTACACTGTTGGTGCTAATACATAGCAGTAAATTTCTCTTTAAAACTATTTCTGACTAAATTTATTGTCCTTCCTAAAGAGATAGTCTGCATTTTCAAATTTGTTTTCAAAGGTTATGTTTACAAATTAACCACTTTTAGAATTCTCACATTCCTGGTGAGTAAAACAGATAAATTGAGGAGTATGTGATAAGGTTCCTAAAAGGATTCCTAAATTGTGAAATCTTTAACTCCTGAGTGGAGGTAAGGAAAGAAAGAATATGGAATTTGACCTTTAGAAGAATGTATAAGAAGCCATCTCACCCTTAATGTGAAACAAGTGTCTTTAAAAATTTAAATTTATCTTGTGAGAAAATATAATTTAGTTTACAAAATCCAGTTTGGTTACAATTTTTAAGAACATTCCTCGGTTATAAAGCAAACTACACCTGTGTGTAGAGGCTATTTTTCCAGTAACGATAGAGCAGCAGCTGCTCTCAGAAATGTGGTTGCACTCCACTCATCAGTCATCTGAGATGCCTGTTAAAAACGTTGATTCCTTTTCCAAGAGACCAACAGCACCTGCCTTTCGGGGGGGGGGGGGGGGGGGATGGGACTTTAAAGGGACTCCCCTGTGATTCTTAGGCACACTTGAGTTTGAAAACCATTATCTTAAAATTAAATACTGGATTTCCTCCAACTTGTCCTCTTCAAAATTAGCTTTTGTATATGTTAAGAGCAGTCCTCAAGGGTTAGAAGAAGTGGATTTGGTCCACTAATTGGTCTCAATCCTAAATACCTCCTGTCCCTTTATATTTACTCTTGGTAACCAGTTTACAACAGAGGAGCAATGAGATAGTCAAGTTCTGTGAGCGGGAGGTGAAGAGGAGGTAGGAACAAGAAACGAGGCAGGTGTGACTTCTCAGTCATCAAAGGCAGACCTCAGTAGATTTCTGCCTGAGCCTCCCCACAGTAACCATTGTCAGGACCCCGTGTTGTATATCCGGTGTGTGTTAGTTGGTTAGCCCCGACTGCTGGGCTTGCTATACTAAGATACCATAGACAGGGTTGGTTACACAGCAGACATTTCTTTCTCATTGTTTGGGAGGCTGGGAAGTCCAAGACCAAGGTACCAGCTAATTCTCCACACATGGTGGGGAAGGGAAAGCAAGCTCTCCGGTTTTTTAGAAGGGCATTAATCCCATCATGAGGGTCACACCCTCATGACCTCATCCAATCCTAACTACCTCCCAAAGGACCCCTGTCCAAATACTGTGACATTGGGGGTTAGGGCCTCAACATATGAATTTGTGGGGAGGATACAATTCAATGCATAGCACCCAGCAATAGAATCTAGTGTTTTTGCTCTTGTTTTACATTGCCATCCAGGTTTTATAATCGTCAAGAGTGTTCTTTTTATAGGAAGTTAGTGAAAGTTAGCTCAATTAAAAACAAACAAAAAAAAATGAGAGCCTCTAAAATTACTACAGTTTTACATTTATATACATGTAATATTTTTATTTTAATGTTGTAGGACCTCAGTAAAATAATTATCAAGTTAAGCTGAAGAGTGAAGAATGTCTTCTCTTCTGTACACTATTAATCACCTCCTTTATGCTTAAAAGGATATTTTTAATGCAAATTTCTGCCCTATTCTGTGAAAGACCAGACTCTAATCTTTCCTGATTTTACAGTCTTATCTGGGAGTTGAAAATATGCATTTTTAAAGGTTCAGGAATTTTCCAAGAATTTTAATTCAATTTTCAGAACCCACCCTTCAGACATCAGCATTGATAATTTTTAAATCCTCATATAAAAAAGTTACCTAGTGTAGTTCATACTCTGGTCACTCAACAAATATATATAGCGGTGTGCAAGAGACATGGTCCCTGTCTTAGAGTTTGCCTTCCAGAATGTACCACTTGGACCTGACTACCTAATTCTATGCAAGCTTTGTTAGAACGTACCTTGACAGAGAAGCACATGTTCTTTTAATAATTGCTGGGCTTGAAGGAAAGTCTCAGGTCATCTAATTTAGGACTTTTTAGCAGGTGTACTTGACAGAAAATCCTGATTGGCCACCCTGTAGCGCTCTAGTTGACAGAGTTGGGTGAAAAAGCATCCCCCAAGTCATCTCTTGGTATGAATTTCTGTCATTTATAACTAAGTGGGGCTGGTGTGTACAGCCAGGACCTAATGATGAGATTGGTAACTCAGTTACAGTTCAGCTGGACTGGCTGAGCCCTCAATAACTCTCTTCTCTGTGTGGGTGGAATTGGCTCTGGGGTTGCCCCCTCTCCCCTTTTATCTTTTCCCTCTCATTACCATATAGTCACCATATCACTACCATAGAGCACTGCTCATTCTTGAGATTTCACTGAAATGACTTATCTTCTTTCCTCAGACTCTTCTACTGCATGGAAATCTTGCATCATGCCACTTCATGTGGCATCTCTCAGTACCCTGACACGCTGGCCTGTGGGCATCTTTATAGAGATCCTTTGGATCCAGTGGCAGTGGTGTATTCTTTGAGATGCAGTTAGGAAATTTTCCGATTGCCCATGACTGTCCTGCTGCTAAAATTTATCTTAAGAAAGACAGGTCAGTTGCACACTTGCAGTATGACTTGCTTGACCCAAAGGTAATTTTATAGGAAATTCCCACTTGAGTACATCCTCTGCCAATATTTTTATCTTTCATCATCAAAGAGTATGAGAGGGAGTTACCTGAGCAGCAGGGTGGTCCAATGGTGAGAGCCCAGCTACTTCCTAACATCGCCATTCTTATTTGTGTACTTGTTCATAGTCCTTCTTTTACTGATCAAAGACTTAATACTTCAGCTTTAAAAGTTTTCTTTTAATCGTTGGAGATTTGGGCCTATGTAAGAGAAATAAAAGAATTATAGTTGCTATAACTCTGATAGTCACCATCTGTGTACAAGGAATGCAGTTTTTTGAGTCACATCTGTTCTTGCAAGTAGCCATCCTATAGCAGCCCAATCTTTGAAGACAAAAGATAGTGATGTGTATAATTATAAAAAGTTGACATATTTGTTAAGAAAAGTTTCTTTTACATCACCATTTCTCAACCTTTTTTAAAAAATCACTGTCCACACGATGCCTTTTAGACATTTTCTCAGTTCTCTCCATGAAACTTTAATATAACCACAGATATACTGTATTACCTGTTTACGGACTGTGTGGTATATCTGCTTTAGGCATAAAAAGTAAGTTTGTGGTTTTTTTTGACTCCCAAAAGTCAATCTTTGCTCCCTTGAGGGCATTATCACCCATTGAGAATGCATGTTTTATACTAATGTGAAGCTACCAGAAGAGAATTAGGCAGAAAAATATTGTTTGGTCATGCTTTGTATGTCAGATAATAATAGTTCTGAAGGAATGACATTAGTATAGGTTACACATTTTTCATCAGATTGGTTTTACCTCAGTTACTGTCACCTTGAGAACAGCCATAACAAAGAGTTCCTGGTGTGAGGTTGGGTGTGTGTAGCTTTTCTCTAAGTCCCTCTAGTAATAATACCCTTTGATATGGGTAGTTGATGTTTTGTCAATCTTACATAAAGTATCAGCAACAGCACCTTTAACAGACTTTATTACTTATCTGCAGTATATAAAACTAAATGAAGTTATTGAACTTCCTGTGCAAACGCAGTGCAAGACAAGTCCTGGAGCCTGGCATTACAACCAAGGTACCAGTCATAAGTCATTCTTATGTAGAAAATGGTTCCCATAAATTTTGATTTTTATTAATATAATTCTACTACCCTTAAGAACAGAATAGGAAGAAACTAGGAAAATAGGGTGGTGTGACCATATTTTACATTGAAAATCATATTGAAAAAAATAAAGTCTGAGAAAATAAGGTACAGATATACATTTCTAATTTGGCTCCTTATTTTTAAAACCATACAGCTTGAATACTTTGTGAATATACTAAAAACCACTACATTGGATACTTTAAAAGGGTAAATTTTTATGGTATGTGAATTCTCAATATAAGTTGTTATTAATTTTAAAAAAAATCAGGGTGGGGGCAGATTGATTAGAAGGAAAATTTACTTCATTTTAACTGTAAAAAAACAAAGTACTATTTTTAAGAGTGTTTTATATCTGGGAACCTTTAGGACTTTTCATGGTTTTAGAAAGATTTTTTTCCTTTTATTTCCCAAGGAACAAAAAACAAAAGTGAAAATTGGTAGGTTAAAAATGCCTCTACGTCTTTGGAATTGTTTTAAATGTAGAAAAATAAGCACTTCTTGGAAAGAGTTAATTGGGACAATGGCGTGACCTGTGGGCGGAGGGAAGGTGAGTCGGGCGGCCTGTGGCCAGCTGCTGAGTGGTGTGGCAGGGACCACCTCATTGTGTTCCAGCCGCACGGGAGGCTGCTCCTTTCCCTTTCCACGCCGACTCTCACCTAGACGTCACGGGCCTGTATATTTCTAGGTGTAAAGCAAGCAGAAGAAGGATGCAGTCCAAGAAATATGTCTCTGCTTTGATAGATTTTTATGACCACAAACTTGACATTTCAGAAATTGAGTGGGGCCCCTTCCTTAAACTGCTCATCGTTCCTGATTTTCCCATTTCTGCCCTTAGCACATATCTTCAGCCCGTGTAGTATGTGTGCCTATATATAGAACTTTGTGGTTGTTTTTTAGCTCCTTAATGTCAGTGAAATTAGTTTGTCAGATGTTTTTGGGATTTGAAGTGACTTGTGCCAGGTAGGACACGTGACAGGCAAGTGGTGTAAATGTCCGTTTGAGGGATATATAAACATCTAACAACCGAACTATTTCCCCTGCAGGCCTTCCCTGTGAATGAATTGTACAGCGTTATATTAACACTAAAGCATGATCTTCAGCATGTTACCTATGAGGAATAACATGCTAAATATATGTACTTGTCTTCATATAGTATGAAAGAATGATTTTAATTTATGAACTGAAGATCTTACACTAGTAAGGCAGGGCATGCATTTTGACTCAGAGAGCTACACTGAGATAAAAGAAAATGGCAGAAGTATTTATTTAGAGGTTGGGGTACTACTAAGAGGGACCATAGTGGGTATAAAAGCATAGCATATAAGCACAGAACAGTATAAAAACATGGCACACTTGGGATTGGGGGAAGGAATAGATGAACCAGAGAGTGAGAGAAGGAAGTAAAAACAAGAAGTGTATACTGTTTCTTAATTTTTCTGAAGAGTACCTCTGAGGCGTGGTATGTGTTTTTCTACTTTGCGATTTGTTTACTCATCTGTTCAATGAATTTTGGGTACCTAATATGTGCTGGGGATCTGTTAGTTCCTGTTGTCAAGGAATTTATGTCCACAGTGGAGGGAGACAGACGACTAAAAAATGTGTAGTGCTATGAAGAAAAATAAAGCAGGGGGCCGAAACCGGTTTGGCTCAGTGGCTAGAGCGTCGGCCGGTGGACTCAAGGGTCCCAGGTTCGATTCCGGTCAAGGGCATGTACCTTGGTTGCGGGCACATCCCCAGTAGGGGGTGTGCAAGAGGCAGCTGATCGATGTTTCTCTCTCATCGATGCTTCTCTCTATCCCTCTCTCTTCCTCTCTGTAAAAAATCAATAAAATATATTTTAAAAAAAATAAAGCAGGGGGAAGGGGAAGGGGCCAGTTTTGTGGCAGAGTATTCAGTGATGACAGCACAGCTAAGGTGAATTTTGAGGAGAAACTTGAAGGAAGTTGGGGAATGTGCTGGGCAGTTTTGAAAACTAGAAAGGGCAACATGGCGGGAGTGGAGTAAGCCAGGGAAAGTGGTAGGAGATGAGGAAAGAGAGCTGCCTGGGGGATGGAGGAATATTGGGGTCACAGATTATATAACCAGGGCAAGGACTTCACAGCTGAGCCCTTACCTCAGTCTGAGTGAGATGGAAAGCTGGTGGAGGATACGTCCATAGCATGTGGAATTAATCCTTTCTCTGCCAGGAGTCACCTCTATGTTCCCGTCTTGTTTTCCTCACGTGTAAACAGAGGCTGTTCCCTTTTCCCATTCACACAGAGATAAATGAGATCGTGTATATAAGGTCCTGATGCAGTGGTCGAAGATACAGAGTAGCTAATATTGTCACTACTTGTTATTATAAATATTAACAAAGATCCAAGATACCAGCAGAGTTTCTCCATTTCTTTATTACACAAGTCCATGGGCTCACTTGGAAAAGTAGTCTGCAGAATTTCTCTTTATGTGTGTGGCTAAATACACGCCACGTCCCATTGTAGACTTTGTCTGAGAATGCTCTGGTGCAGACATAGTTCAGGGATATGCTGTGGAGACCAGATACACTTCTGCTAGTGCTGGACACTTGATACTTTCTATTACATTCTGAAAATGTGAAAAGTACACTGGCTAACAGGCAGTGCTTACTTTTCCTTTGGGAGGTAATCCAGAATTAATCAGATCTAGCCCCTGCCCTCATGGCACTTACATATCAAGAACTGTATGCTCAATGTCTGGCACATAGCGGGTGCTCAATCCAGGTTTATTGAGTAGATGAATGAATGAATCCGTCAGTGGACATGCAACAATGGACTGTCACTCTATATACTTAGCCTGTGAATAACCTTGACTCAATTTAAACTTTTGTTTTCATTTACTTTTTTTCCTCCTTTGTTATTTTGGGTTATTCTTGTTTATTATGTTAAAGTCCATAATTGGGAATTTAAACCTGCCTCTTAGAAATTGTTTAGTCTAACAAGTCACTTCCCTACTTAAAATCCTCCAGCGAATCCCTATTACCATTAAGTCCAAATTCCTTAGCTTGCATATAAGGCTGTCAAGTCAGGACCCCTGCTTACCCGACTGGCCTCATCTCTTACTCTGTCCCCCTCAGAGGCTACTCTTCTGCCACACTGAACCACCTGTACGTGTCCAGAAGGGATTGTACTTATTTCCCAAGCCCTCTTTGCCTCACTCACCACTACACGTCTTGGCAAACCTCAGCTTGAGCAGTCATCTCTTCTAAGTAGTCTTGGTGAGTTCGTTATGCCTCTTCTGCATCCGTAGTGCCCTGCACACATTTCCGCCCTGCTACTTGTCATGTGGTGATTTAATTTGCACTCGGATGGCGAGTGTGACTCAACATGGTTAGCATTAGAATAAAGGAATCTAGAAAAAAGCAAGCGAGTGCAAAGGGTTAATGATTACTGTAGTTTATATTCCCCTGTCTTCCCATTTGGTGATTTCCTAATGGGAAAGCTATGGATGTCTTTGTATATTTAACAACTGCCAGTGTCTGATGCATACCAGCTCCTTGTAAACATTTGAATGAATTGATATTACAGTAGTTTACTATATTTCTTAAATTTTGGGGTTAATTTTAAGGCACAAATCCATATGATGCACTCCTTTGATTTTTTTCATTATTTTTTTATTCATTTGTTTGTCTTTTTTTTTTTTTTAAAAAAAAGAGTAAATGTGCATTATATCATCCCTTGCTTCCATATTCTAATATGGAGTCCCCAACTGGATGCTAACAAAGGCTTGAATAAATTGGAAATCTTTCTGGGAGCAGATTCTTTGAGGTTTAACTATAGTATTACTAACCACCAGCAGATGTTTCCAAATTATTTGGCATAATTAGATAACAAATTCCACTTCATTAAACTGTTGTTCCTTTTCGTTTCAGTGGTACAAAGGAATCACACATAAATTAGCTTGGTCTATTCATGTTTTACCCTCACAGTAGGGAACATAATCAAATTGAATGGCAATTCAATATGAAAATGGCCAACTTAACCTCTTAGAGGTTTGAAAATAAAAACAATATAATCTCTCTCTCATAATAATAAATTTGTGTGCTGCATCAACATTCCTGTTAGTGTTTATGTTTATTAAGAGAGCAGATATAAATGACAGTTTAATCATTCATATTTTTAAATGGGTAAAAGAATATTTTTATTTGTTACTTGTTAATACCTCTCATTGTTCCAGAAAGAATTTGAGGTGGTTTTCAGAAAGATATAATTCAGAAATTTGAAAGTAGTAAGCATGGGATTCGTTTTTCTCTGTCTTGTATCATTAGTTTCACCCTCTCCTTTGGGTCATTTCCCTTAGGTCACCGTCATGCTTTCCTATTCTGAGTAAGAAAGCCTTTCCTCAACTTTGGGACCCTCTCAGCACCATCCTGAGCTGTTGGTGGCCCTCCTCTTACCAGAGGTTTATTGAGAGAGCGTTGGAGATGCCCGCTCTTTAACCCTGGTCTACACCATCTCGTCCAGCCACGGTGCTGTGTCATACTTACTTATGAGGAATTTGGGAATCTCATTCAGCTCTAGGGGAAAGAAAGGTAGGCAACTATGAAAGAAAAGTGTTTTTGACACTTGTTAAAACAACAAGAAAGACTTTATTCAAGACTGTTGAAAATGTCAGTGCTGTTTCAAGAATTGACCTCCCTTTCTCACTTGGGAATATATGGGCTTTCAACAGTGAGCACCATGTGGATGGTTCCCAAGTCTCCATCTTCGGCCTCCAAATCTCCATCAGGATTTCCTGCAGACACTTTGAACTCCATGTGTTCCCAGTCCTTAGCTTGTGTTTTACCATCCTCTCTTCCTTTGCCTCTAATATCCAGTCAGCTGCTAAGTAACTTGCAGCTTGGTCTTTGCAATAGCTTCCATATGTCTTTCTCTCTATTTCCATCTCTTGCTCTGCCCTTACTTTCAGTTACTGCAATTCATACGCCTGCCCTAACCGCCCCCCCCTTTACCCCCTGCCCTGCCCCTGCCACTCATCCAAAAGGAAGCTCTTCACCTTCTGAATTCTTTATCATTTTATCTGCAAATCTCCTGTGACATCCGTCGGTATGTTCCTTTCACAGTAGTTATGTATCTTTATCATGTTTTTCTAGGCTGACGGTTTCGGTGAGGTAAGATTCATACTTTCTCATTTCTGTATGCCCGACTGTCCTTGGTGCAGTGCTTCACATGTAGTAGGTACTCAAAAACATTTAAGTGAATAAAATAGTTCTCAAACCATAGTATTTCTGCAGTTTAACAGTTCCAAAGGCAGAAATATAAAGCATTCTTTAATTTTTCTACAACTTTGTAATACTTTAACCAAGATAATAGTAGTTAACATATCTCAAAATTTCTCATATATTGTTTTTATTGCTTAATGATGCTATTTTCATTCTTTAAAGGAGGAGATACATATAGTCCTAAAATATCTATTACATTGGAATAGATCGCTTTTGTCAGCTTGACTTTTTTCAAAATTTCCCGCTGAAATTCTGATTGGATTTTACTGTTTCCTATTCTGTAAAAGCCTCTTTGTCCTTCTTTCAACTTTCTAAGGAGAGGGGAAGGGACACTCAACAGCATCTGCAAGCACAGGGTTTGTTAATCCAGGTTGATTGGCTGGTCCCTTTGCCAGGTGTCTAGTATTCACCTGGAAACAAACTTCTTGTGAGACCGAGCTAAAGATAAGGAAAATACGGGTATGTCATTTGTTATCCGAACTCTATTCTTTTAGACTTTTTCAGGCCACTAGCAGGGAGGTGGTGAAGGGAAGTCCTTCCTTGTTCAAGCTCACTTTCAGGCCTGGATGGGCTAGGCCAGTGGTCGGCAAACTCATTCGTCAACAGAGCCAAATATCAACAGTACAAAGATTGAAATTTCTTTTGAGAGCCAAATTTTTTAAACTTAAACTTCTTCTAACGCCACTTCTTCAAAATAGACTCGCCCAGGCCGTGGTATTTTGTGGAAGAGCCACACTTAAGGGGCCAAAGAGCCGCATGTGGCTCGCGAGCCGCAGTTTGCTGACCACTGGCTAGGCAAGTTCATAGGACATTTGCATATTACTCCTCAGTTTAAAAACTGTCCTATTAAGTGTTTTTAAAGTTGCTGAATAGAAGTCACTAAGCAGTGACCAAAAAGCTCATGCCAAAGATTGTTTTCCAGAATGTGCTGAAACTCCAAAAGAAAGATGAAGTCAGTGGCTTATAGGACATTTCATGTATTGCTAATAATACTTCATTTCACTGAGGAAAAAAAATTGATGAAATTGACTTTGCAATTCCTATAAGTTGTTTTTGGTGATACTACCTATTTAAGTATTTGTTAATATTCTCAGGTTTGGCCCTAGCCGGTTTGGCCTGTGGACCAAAGGGTCCTGGGTTCAATTCTGGTCAAGGGCACGTACTGTGGTTGCAGGCTCCTCCTCAGGCCTGAAGCCTGGTCAGGGTTCGTGTAGGAGGCAACCAATCAATGTGTTTCTCTTACATCGGTGTTTCTCTCTGTCTTTCCCTCTCTCTTCCACTCTCCTTAAAAATCAATAGAAAAAATATCTTCAGGTGAGGATTAAAAAAAACATTCTCAGGTTTGGATGTTATCTCATTACTAGGGGCCCAGTGCACTAAATTTGTGCACTGCAGGGGGGTGGGTCCCTTCAGCCCAGCCTGCCCTCTCTCACATACTGGGAGCCCTCAGGGGATGTCCTATGGGGAGCGGGCCTAAGCTGCAGTCTGGCCTCCCTTTGTGGGAGACAACTGGGCTGATCAGGGAAAGGCACCAGCCCCATCACCCCGCTGCTGCAGCCACTGCCAGTCACTGCAGCCACCAAGGTGTTTTCATCAACACGGACTCCGGTTCCTTCACCATGAAAAAATGACAACTTTCTTTAGGCATTTTCACGATGTGTCTTTCATAGAATATGACATTTCTTTCTTTTTTTTTTTTTTAATCCTCACCTGAGGATATGTTTCCATTGATTTTTAGAGAATGTGGAAGAGAAAGGGAAAGACAGAGAGAAACATCAAAGTGAGAGGAACACTTTGATTGGTTGCCTTCTGCATGAGCCCTGACCTGGGCCCCAGCCAGGGAGGAGCCTGCAACTTAGGTACATGCCCTTGATCAGAATCGAACCCAGACCCTGTGGTTGACAAACCTAGGCATTATCCACTGAGCCAAACCGTGTAGGGCAGGATATGACATTTCTTAGCCCTCCAGCAGCGGACCTTCGTTTTTTTCTCCAGGAGTGTGGTGGAAAGCCCTAGACCACCTTTTTGGATTCTTATACCCAAGTTACTAAGAATATTACCAGTGGCATACAGGGAGCTTAGCCAATGAGCAGTCAGAAATGGTGTTTCCTCTGTAATTCACACCGATGGCCTCCAATCTCCGGCTCCGCCCCTAAAGCCTTGGAGATTGGGCAGGGGGCCTCCCCAGTTCCCTCCAATCACCGGCTCCGCCCCTGCCAAGGCCTAAAGCCTCCGGCCCTGGGCAGGGGACCCCCAGCTGGCTCCGATCGCCTGGCTCCGCCCCCGGCCAAGGCCGCAAGCCTCTGGCCTAGGCTCGGCTCGGGCGCTGGGCGGGGGACCCCCAGCTCCCTCCAATCGCCAGGCTCCGCCCCGGCCAAGGCCGCAAGCCTCTGGCCGAGGCTCGGGCCCTGGGCAGGGGACCCCCAGCTGGCTCCGATCGCCTGGCTCCGCCCCCAGTCAAGGCCGCAAGCCTCTGGCCAAGGCTCGGGCCCTTGGCAGGGGACCCCCAGCTGGCTCCGATTGCCCGGCTCCACCCCCTGCCAAGGCCAGCAAGGGCAGGTGGAAAGCTAGGCTTCCTGCATTGCTGGGGAAACCCAAGCCTCCCTCCTGCTCTCTGTGGTCGCAGCTATCTTGGTTGGGTTTATTTGCATATTTGCTCCTGATTGGCTGGTGGGTGTGGCTTGTGGATGTAGCAGAGGCACAGTCAATTTGCACATTACTCTTTTATTAGATAGGATATCTGTGTGAAAAATATGTAGTTACAGTTGAGAGCCATAAGAACACAAAGCACAATTCATGTTTTTTCCCCTTTCATCATAATGTTTAAAAGTTAACTAGAGACTTCAGGTTATATTCCTTGAATGTGAAATGATTCTCAACTTGTCAGTTCACTCTTAGTTGAAGTTAAAAGGGTATTATTTCAAAACTAGAAGAAAAAGGAACACGATGGATTAATAAGACAGCACTAAAAAGGAAGGAGGAAACAAACGTGGCTATACACTGAGGACACTTGCAGGATACTTAGAAGCCTGTCATCCTGAGTTTTCCGGACAGATGGCTCTGTAGTTCTCTGGAGAGACACAAGCCTCTCTACACCACCCTCTCCCCTCCTCTGCTGTTCTTAGGTCTCTCCAGACAGAGGAGCCCTTGCTCTCTCTTCCCTCTCTCTCTCTCTCTCTCTCTCTCTCTCTCTCTCTCGCGCGCGCGCGCGCGCGTGTGCGTACACACACACACACACACACACACGCCAACTTCAGGAAGGCTGGGAGGAAAGGAGCAGTGATTGCACTCACCGGTCTCAGGACTTGTTCCTTTGGGGTGACATCTCATTCAGCTCAAGCTAATCAAAATGTTTCTCCTTTCATCTTATTTTTCAACTATAATAATTGGCCTTAGGGAAAATAGAGGCATTTGAAAATTTAAAAAGGATTTTTTGGAAAGCATTTTAATTTAATGAAAAGTTGATAAAAGTCTTAACAGAAAATGTCCAACATTTTCAGGTCTTATAATAAGCTATTTTCCATTACCAGGGGAAGAAGGAAAATTAATGTATATTAAGTGTATCAATATTAGATAATTTACAAAAAAAAATCTGGCCCAAGGTAGGGTGTTTTTTTTTTTCATTTGAAATAAATATGCAGTTCTAATATGTTGCTTACATATATATTTTAGCTACATAACTAGATGGCAGGGTACAATTTTAAAAATTTAAACAGAAGTCTTATGGAAATACAATTAAAATGCACTTAACTAATAATCCCTAGATTTAGAGACCAAGAATTTATAATAGGTAAATTTTAGCTAAATTTTTTATTGAGAAAAATGCAGCAGCTTTAAATAATAAATACCATTAAGAAGCACTTTTTCAAACTTATGATTTTAAAGCCAGACTTAGAATTGGTAATATAAACGGGAATGAATGAGGTCTGCCATTTAAAACTCTCAAGTTCTGTATTTCAAATCTATTTTTAAAAATTACATCTATCTGCCCTGGCCGGTTTGGCTCAGTGTATAGGGCGGTCTGTGGACTCAAGGGTACCGGGTTTGATTCAGGTCAAGGGCACATGCCCAGGTTGTGGGCTCGATCCCCAGTGTGGGGCATGCAGGAGGCAGCCAGTCAATGATTCCCTCTCATCATGGATGTTTCTATCTCTCTCTCCCTCTCCTTTCCTCTCTGAAATCAATAAAAATAAAAAAAAAATTTTAAATTATCTAAAAATTTTCCCCAATTATAAAAATACATTGTTAATGCTGAAAACTTGGATGAACTGGTGCATTTAACACTGTATTTATTATTACTTTATATACTGTCCCTTTTTTAAAGAACTCAAAGATGGAGTTTAATAGGCTTCACATTTTATTTTCCAACTAGAGGCCCTGTGCACAAAATTCGTGCATGGGAGGGAATCCCTCAGCCCGGCCTGCACCCTCTCCAATCCGGGACCCCTCGGGGGATGTCCAACTGCCTCTCACAATCCAGGACCACTGGCTCCTAACCGCTCACCTGCCTGCCTGCATGATAGCCCCTAACTGCTCTCCTACCAGCCTGATTGACCCTAACTGCTCCCTTGCTGGCCTGATCACCCCTAACCACTTCTGCATTGCCCCGCACCCGAGACCCAGGATTCCCTCCTCTGACCGGTCGCAGGCACCCGGGATCCAAGCTTCCCTCCCTCTGGCCTGCCGCAGGCACCCAGGACTTGGGCCAACTATTCCCCGGGCCAGCCGCAGGCGCCTGGGACCGTGGGGTGGGCGACTTGTCCCTCTCTCGGGCTGCAGCGTAGGCGCTGGCACCCAGGAACGTGGGGCGGGTGGCTTGTCCCTCTCCCAGACTGCAGGCGCAGCCGTTGGCCCCCGGGACCACGGGGCAGGCGGCTTGTCCCTCTCCTGGGTCACAGGTATAGGCACAGCCACTGACGCCCAGGACCACAAGGACCGTGGGGTGTGCAGATTGTCCCTCTCCCAGGCTGCAGGCACAGCCACTGGTGCCCAGGACCACAGGGCGTGCGGCTTGTCCCTCTCCAGGGCCGCAGGTGCAGGCGCAGCCGCTGGCACCCGGGACCATGGGGCATGCCTCTTGTCCCTCTCCCTGGCCGCAGCTCCAGCCGCTGACAACCAGGACCACAGGGCGGGAGGCTTGTCCCTCTCCTGGGCCGCAGCCTGGCTGGTCCCCATTCCTATCTCGCGAGCTCATTTGTGCCTGGCTGGTCCCCATTCCTCTCGCAAGCTCATTTTTGCCTGGCTGATCCCCATTCTTCTCTTCGCAGTGTTGAGTGTCTGAGCCGTTATGGCATGACGGTGTGACGGTGTGATGACCATTTGCATATTAGCTCTTTATTATATAGGATACCTTATTATAAAAAGATTCCTTCAGAAAGCTGCTATAGAAAAATTGTCTGTCATATTGTTACCAGGTAACTAAATGCATGATGGTAGTTATGTTGTAAATCACTTTTTAAACTCTAATAAGAAAAACAAATCATTAATAACACTAGCGAAATTATTAAAATAGATGTGGGAGATTATAGAAATTTAAAATGCCATCAGATCTTAACCAACTTACTTGGCCACAGTAATGCTCTCCCTCATCTCCCCCAATTATTTAGTTTTTATTATATCTTCCAGTCTGTGGTAAGCTTGGGTTTTCCCTTACAAAGCAGAAAGTTTTCTCAAAGTTCTGCATCTCAGAACATAGATTTTAAAAGATGAATATTCTGTAAACTTCAGTAGGCGTTGCTGCATCATAAACCAGTAGCAGAATTGGGACTAAGCACCCGTAAGTAGAGGATTGGGGAAGTATCCTTGAGCAATTAGCATTGCTCCCTGACATTGGAAGACATGAGCTTGGTTGCAGTAATGCCCCCCTGCAAAAAAAAAAAAAAGGTTCCAGGAGAAATAACCCTGAAGAAAAAATCAGGGTAGTTAGAAAGAAAAAAATATAAACCGACGGCCGAAACTTGGATGCCTACAATGAGCAGATAAGAAACATAGACAATAGGGAATGTTGAGGAATTTCCTAATTTTAAATGTTGGTAATTATTTGGGGCCTTAAAAAGCACTGTGTGGGCCAAAGAAAATACATCTTTTGGCTGGAAGGTGACGCAATTCCAGGCCACTGTGTACATTTAGAATATTAATATCTCTTCTTTAATATTATAAGAAAAATAAAATCATGCTATTTCTGAAGTCCAAAGAGAACCTTAAAAACATGACTCTGGGGGCATTTTCTTTCCTTTTAGTCTTTTATTTGTTATTGGTTTTTCATATTTATATGCTATGTACCTTAACCAGTAACTCAAAACTTTTCCTTATAAGAGGTGTGTGCGCGCGCGCGCGCACACACACACACACACACACACACACACACACACACACATCTATGGATGTATGTACTTACTAGTTCCACTGAATTTTAGAGTCCTTGATGAATTTTTTAATTTAGTTTTTATAAACAAGAAAAGGCCTCTATTTTACAAGGCAATGTTCTATGAGTACTACACTACAAAGTTAGGATAATCATTCTAACTTCTTCTCCACTGAGTAGATGCTTTTTTAATTCCTTTGGTATATATCTCTCCAGCTTAGCTCCTGAGAATGTCATAACAATCAAATGTGATGGTTTGGCTGTAAATATTTCCAGTGCTTTAGGAGAAGGATCGTACCTAAAATCCACAAATGCACTTCATTACAGCTATTGGTGTTTGGCCCCTGGAAAACTAACCTTTGGTGAATACTTTGATTTAAATTAAAGTAACATTTTGAATATTGAGAATATCATATTGAGTATTTATAATGGTTTAGCTCTGAAACTTCACTGAATAAAGTGAAAACATTTTCTCAGGAATCCACAAGATGGCGCTTGCTAACCTATTTCCTCTTTTTCTCTTAGCTTAAGAAAATGTGGTAATTTGAGAAGAAACATCTAAATATTTATGTATTTAAAATAATATTAAAGTTTACATTTCCAGAAAGCTTGACTCCTTAAAATTGATGAGGTTCTGTTTAACATTTTGAAAAGTGCTCATTTTTAGTATAGGAGCTAAGTCTTTATTGAACATTTTAAGGTTATTTTGAAAAAACGGGGGTTTGTTTAATACTAAGGACTGCCTCCGTTCATTCCAGTTGCCTTCAAACACTTACTTTAAAAGAATATATATGATTTATGAACATGTGGTCTATATGCATAGTTTCAGTACATCTTAAAATATTGACATTTATGAGGTCCCGGTGATTAGTAATTGTCCTAAAATAATTGTTATGTTTTCTATTTAAAAACATAATCTTTAATTATGAATGTGATTTAATAAGTGGAACAGTAATGAAGGGCAACTGGAACTTACCTAGTCATAACACAGTATACATTAGGCTTCCTTTTTACCCCTGGCTATTTAGTGTTCAATTAGTACTGTTTTACATGCGTACTCTGTACCTTAACACTGTTGTTTGTGAAGGGAATTATATGGAAAGTATGTTGAGATTGGTAAGGGAAGTTTTATATTTGTTTATTGTTTTGTGAAATCCTGCTCATAATTTCAGGGAAAGGAGCTATATTCATAAAAGACTGAAACAGAAAGTATATCCAGTAAAATTTAGAGCAAATTAGGTTTTGGTCTATAGCATTCTATAGGTCAGATTTTTCTCAGCCTCATCATAAAAGTGGTCAAGCAATAGAATCAAAGACATATAATGAATAAAAAGAGTAAAAGAAACCTTCTCTTGAAAACTAAGTCAGACTTGAAATTTCTAAATTGAAGCTTATAACCCAGTATTTTAGATGGTTGTGAAAGCAGTCGTTTTTTTCACCATTCTTTATGAAGGGTTGTGAAGAAATAACCTATTATATATGGAGACAGAATCACCAAAGGTTTCTTTTATAGTGTGGACTGGCTGCTAAGTGCCTGTGTCCTGTGGGAAGGTTGCACATTGAAACCATTCCCTTGTTAGCTTGCCCTTTCCGATATCCAGGGTTTAGTGTTCGGTTTCATGTTGCCATAATTTTCATCATACCATTTTGCACAGGATCTCCTTTAAAAAGGCTTATAAAACAATCTCTTTAAAGCTCAATAATTTTCATTAAATTTATGTAAACATTGAATGTAAGCTAAATTCGATTCTGAGCTAAGACCTTTCTGGAGAAACATCCGTCAGGGAAATGTAACATGGCAGCAGACGCGGGGATGTACACCCAGCACACAGGGCTGATTCATCCACTGGCATCTTTGCTCTGAGATCTTAGGATTTTATTTTTAAAGTACTCTGATTGTTTTTCCATTGGTAAACGAAGAGTATGGTTTCAAGTGGGCCAATTTTCAGGGCCCTCCCCCCCCCCCCCCCCGCCCCGGAATTAAATTCTGAAAAGCTTCTGAAAATGAAGTGTTCTTTGTAGGTCTTTTCCTTCACATCTTTAGAAAATATAGGCATGTATGTCAAGGGAAGAAATTATCTTTTCAATTGGTTGACTGATTGCATGAGTTCTAAAGCTTAATTCTAGGCATTGATAAATTTTACTCATTTCTTCTTCTATCTCTAATTGTGGCATGCTAAATTTGTGTGGGGGACCTCCCTGAGATTTTTTGGCCCATAACAAGTACTATTTGAGATAGACATTACGCCCTCCTTACACTTGATCAGTAGAACTACTGACATTATACTAAGAACAGTGAAACTGTAAGGAGCCATATTTATTTATTCCCCAAGGGGTTTTCTTTTCATTTTTAAATTGTAACACACAGAAAAAAAAACACACACAAAAAACAACGATGCATAGCTTATTTGAGTAAAATACACAAATAAGTAAATAAGTAAAATACAGAAGTCATTAGCTTAATGAATTATTAAAAAATGAACACGCCTTTGTGTGTCGCTACTAGTCAGACCAAGAAATAGAACATTACTAGCATCCTAGATAGCCTTCTTTGGAACCTCTTCTAATCTCTTATGTTTTTCTGTCTCCCCGAATTTTATCACTATCCTGTCTTCTAACTCTGTAGCTTAATTTTGCCTGTGCTTTTTTAAAACAACTTTTTCCCCTCTCTCCCACCTCTTTAGTAGTGGTGATGAAATGCTTTTTTACAGTAGAGCAAACATGTCAAACTCAAAGGCTAACACGAGCCAAATAAACGAGGCATGCGGCCCACCGGATGCGAGTTTGACGTGCTTGCTTTAGTTGAATCCAGTTCTATTAAATCATATTACTTTACCTTTATTTTTGAGCATTTCTTTGTTGCTGGGAAAACATTTGCTACTAGCATATTTGCATTAGTCAAAAGTATACCAGTTATTTAAGTTTATGAGAAAACTGAATTTGATCTAATTATCAAATTGTAAAAATTTGAACTGTAAAAATTCATTTATTTTTATTATGATATAAGAATTTAAAATACCTTATTACAAATAAATAATTCTCTTATAGACTGATAAAGTTACATGGACATTGCTGTCATTTCTGTGTGCTTGATGTTGGTTTGAATCAGATAAGTCTTTCTTAATTTTCTAATGAATGACCTTTTGTTTTCCAATCTGTGGTTTTCAGCATCCTTGAGGGCATTCTAACAATGTTAGTACAGTAAAGCATGCAGATAGTATTTTCAACACAATGCTTGTTCACAGCTGCATGACATAAATTACTCAGTGGTTTTTGAATAACAAATAATGTTCTTATTAGAAAGCAGCATCAAGTCTGGAGGTAAACAAAAGAAGACTCCCTAAATATTTAAAAACAAACATTATCTACCTTTTCATTTTGGTAAACCTATTGGATGACACCATTTCATGTGTTAAGTATTTTGGGCATTTGCACAACTTTCTGAGTCCTGAAGTTGAATTGGGGAAAAAATAAGTGATATCTATTAAATAAGGGCACTTTAGACAATTCTGTAAAGTTTTTTTTTTATCTATGGTCAACTGAGGTCCAAAAACATTAAATGAAAAGTTTCAGAAATAAGCAATTCCCAAGTTTCAAATTGTGCATTGGTCTGAGTGGCGTAAGGAAATCTCTTATTGTCTCCCTCCCTCCCACCTGGGACATGGATCCTGTCTTTGTCCAGAATATCCACACTGTATACTCTCCCCCTCCCCCATTAGTCTTTTAGTAGCTGTCTGAGTTATCAGATCAACTGTCACTCTATCACAGTGCTGTGTTCAAGTAACCCTTATTTTACTTTTATTACAGTATATTGTTGTAATTATTCTATTTTGTAATTAGAGGCCTGGTGCACATATTTGTGCACCAGTGGGGTCCCTCGGCCTGCACACTCTCACAATCCACAACCCCTCAGGGGATGTTGGACTGCCAGTTTCGGCCCGATCCCTGCAGGCCAGGCCGAGGGACCCCGCTGATGCACAAATCCGTGCACCGGGCCTCTAGTATGCATATAAGATCTTTGGTTAATCTCTTTCCACCATTCCCCTCCCCACTTCCCTCTGAGTTCCATGTTCCCATGCCTGTGCGTTGAGCATCTGCCCCCTGGTGGTCAGTGCGCATCATAGCTACCGGTTGAATGGTCGAAGGGTTGAATGGTTGAAGGGTTGAATATTTGAAGGGTCAAACAGTTGGACAGTCACTTAGGCTTTTATATATATATGTCATATACACACACACACACATATGTATATTGCCATATATATAATTGTCATGTGCATGGGTACTGAAATCATAACAGATTAATGTTGGCTAGAATCAAATTGGACAACATCAAATAACACTTTTAAAAAAATATATTTTTATTGATTTCAGAAAGAAAGGGAGAGGGAGAGCAAGATAGAAACATCAATGATGAGAGGGAATCATTGATCAGCTGCCTCCTACATGTCCCACACTGGGGATCAAGCCCACAACCCCAGGGATGTGCCCTGACTGGGAATTGAACCGTGACTTCCTAGTTCATAGGTCGACACTCAACCACTGAGCCATACATTTTTTATCAAACTATTTGCTATTCACGCAATAGAAAATGCTCAGTAGCCCTGGCCAGTTTTTCTCAGTGGTTAGAGCATGGCCCTGCCCACCGAGGGTCGTGGGTTTGTGTCCTACCTCAGTTACAGTTTCCAAGGCCCCAGTAGGGGCATGTGCGGGAGGCAACCAATCAATGTGTCTCTCTCATCTCGATGTTTATCTTTCACTCTCCCTCTCCTCCCTCCCTCCCACTCTCTCTAGGAATCATTGGAAAAAAATATCCTGGGGTGAGGATTAAAACTAAATAAAAGAAAATGCTCCGTAGCTTAGGAAATGCTCATTGCAGATTGACAAAAAGGAATGTTATTCTGTAATGGCTTAGGCTATGGCATCTTACTGGTTCTGAATACTGTCTATGAAAATCTTACTAGTGATATTTACATTTCTTTCCATAGGAATTTCCTGACTATCAGGTACCTCAAGAATCAAGTTAAAAAAAAAAAAAGACTTTTTTTTTTTTTTTTTGCTAATAACAACAGCTAATCCATTTGTCCAATTGACTTCCCAAGGTCAGACTCAACAATTAGTAAGTTTTAGTAGAGTCAGATTTCCAAACCTACAGAGCCCACACTTGTGGCCACTACCCTGCACAGCAAAGCGAGTAGCACAAAGTGAGGCAAGTCCTCCTAGTCAGCACTGAAACACACCAGCCTGGCCCCAGTGTGTAATTCCTCTTCTTCCTGAGTACCCAGGGGTGACCACTCAGGTCTCTTTGTTATTTGGCTTGTTTGATGTGTTCATAGAAATATCCCAGAACATTGTTTCAGTCATTAGTTTTTCTGACCCCGATGGATATATTGTCATCCTCTGTTCCAGGTTTCTGTCCTTCCTAAAAAAATTGTGTTTTGTGACTGGGCCTTGAGCAGCCTAAGTTGATCCTTGCTGTCGTGCGAGAAAACCACAGTGCTCTGTGCGATTTAAAACATGAATAACTGTGTTTCATGTACATGTTTTCTGTTTTATGATCTAGCAAAGTGTTGAGTCACTATAGTTCCGTACACCATATGTTGAAGCACAGGCTGTGCAGGAAGGAGGCATGATGATTAGACAGCAGCCCACTCAGCTCTGGTAATGCCAGTGAGCATAGCCGTTGTCCACCATTCTCTTTCTGACCTTAGACTCTTACTCTGATGACCTCATGTAGAAGAATTTGTGGGTGAGGAACGAAAGGGTTCCAAGGCAAAACGCAGCGCCAGGGAAATCCTGTACCACTAATGAAGCTATGAAAGCTCTCATAATTTTCTTTTTATATTCACTGACATTATATAAGGTAGAAGACTAGAGAAAGAAAATACAGCTATCATCATCCTTTGTATACCAGGAACTATTCAGGATCTTCATCCAAGATTTCAAGAATATGTTTATAAATTCTTTTTTTTTCTCCTTGCTGCAGATATTATGCATAGGGAAGGGTTATATTTTTCTATTTCTTGTCTTCTGAACACATAGCTGTGTCAGAATTTTTCAAAACTTCTCTCTGATAGAGTTATTTCTCAAAGTCTCAACACTGAACATATTACACCTAAGAAAACACGAGCCTGCCTTTGTGGCCTGCCCTCCTAATAGAGTGAGACAGTTCCAAGATTTCACTTTCCTTTTTTTGCCCTAATTCCGATTGTTTGTCTGAAGACTGCATTGCTGAAACTGTGACTACTGCTCTGCCGCCCACTTGGCCTGCGTTTTTTTCTTCCTGATCCCAGATCACTCACTTTGTAATCATCCCTAAGTGATTCATGGTTTAGAGTAAGTGGAAAATGTCAAGATGGTAGGAAGTATATTTGCATATTCTAGCAGGAATTTTAACTTAGGAAAACTTGAAGTTGGGAAGGGATTACTGTCCTTGACCTTTGGGCATGGGAACCAGAGAATATCCTAAACATTTCATTAAAGATTATACTCAAGCTTGAGCTACAGGGAAACCAACAGTAGCAAAACAATTTTAATAGCATCATAAATGAGCCTCACCATAAGGATATCAGCTTGTTTCTACTATCCTTGGGTCTTAAAGCTGAATAGATATCTCAGGATTTTTGCCCATTTTTCAGTCTAATGGAAGTTGTACTTGAATTCTTTGTCTATGAAATAAACATCTACATTCTGTCCTGGCCTTCCTTCTGCTCACATGAACCTCCTTAGATTGTCTTTCTTCAATCCCCAACTCATTTGGCTTTATAAGGGGTTGGACAAAAGTAGGTTAACAGTTGTTTGTATGGAAAAGAATACATTAGTGAATAAATATAAGAATAAACTCGTGTGTTTCACATACTCACAACTGTAAACCTACTTTTGTCCACCCTGTGTTGGCTCCTTATTGTTTTGACATTTTTAAATGTAGTCATCTGGCTTTGCACTTCTTTGCCTTGTTTCTAACCTACATGCTTTTATTATATGTCAGTAGTGGTTAGGAGCATAAGATTTGGAGTCAATTGATTTCCACTCAACTATTGCTGTGACTTTGAACACATGCCTTGATCTCTCTTAAGTACTAGTTTTCTCATCTGTAAAATGGGGTGATGGTAATAATACCAGCTTTATAAGGGTGTTGTGAGGCATAAATGAAATACTATCTAATAAAAGAGTAATATGTAAATTAACCATCACTCTGCTACACCCACAAGCCACGCCCATCAGCTAATCAGGAGCAAGTATGCAAATTAACCCAACCAAGATGGCTGCGGCCAAGGAGGAAGCCAAGCTTCCCACACACCCTGGTCAGCCCAGGCCTCCACTCAAGGCTACAAAGTTTCAATTATGGAAGATAAATAAATCCCAGATACCAGGGCCTCTGCTTGGGTCGCCAGGGTGCGTGGCCGGCCTGCAAACCACCACAGGCCCCTCGCCCAGGCCGTCCCACGCCCCAAGGGAACCCCCACCCTCATCCAGGACACCCTTCAGGGCAAACCAGCTGGCCCCCACCTGTGCACCAGGCCTCTATCCTATCTAATAAAAGAGTAATATGCAAATTGACCATCACTCCAACACACAAGATGGCTGCCCCCATGTGGACACAAGATGGCCACCACAAGATGGCCAGCAGGGAAGGGCAGTTGGGAGGGACCAGGCCTGCAAGGGAGGGCAGTTGGGGGCGATCAAGCCTGCAGGGGAGGGCAGTTAGGGGTGACCAGGCTGGCAGAGGAGGGAAGTTGGGGGCGACTGGGCCTGCAGGGAAGGACAGTTGGGGGGACCCAGGCCTGCAGGGGAGAGCAGTTGAGGGGGACCAGGCCTGCAGGGGAGGGCAGTTAGGGGTGACCAGGCCTGCAGGGGAGGGCAGTTAGGGGCAAACAGGCTGGCAGGGGAGAAGTTAGGCATCAATCAGGCTTGCAGGGGAGTGGTTAGGGGGTGATCAGGCTGGCAGGCAGAAGCGGTTAGGGGCAATCAGGAAGGCAGGCAGGCGAGCAGTTGGGAGCCAGCAGTCCTGGATTGTGATCCCATTCCTACCGGGATCAGGCCTAAACGGGCAGTCAGACATCCCTCGAGGGGTCCCAGATTGGAGAGGGTGCAGGCTGGACTGAGGGACACACCCCCTTGCACAGATTTTGTGCACCGGGCCTCTAGTAACTATGAAAGCACTTAATAAGAGTTCAGCACATTGTAAGTGGTCAGTGCAACAGAATTTACTGCTGTCTACTAGTTATTGTTTTAGGCAGGTGTTTCTCAAAGTTTTGAATCTCAGAACCCATTTACACTCTTAGACATTGGGAACCTAAGGAGCATATGTTTATGTGGATTACATGTATTGCTGTTTCCTGTATTTAAAAATAAAATTAAGAAATTAAAAATTATCAATTGGTTTAAAAATAATAATAAACCCATTACATGCTAGCATAAATAAATTTTATGAAAATAAGTATCTTTTTAAAGTAGTGAGGAGATTGGCATTTTTTTTTGAATTTTTATAAACTCTTTAATGCCTAGCTTAAAGAAGAAAACACCTATCTTCAATCATCTGTTGTTATATATTGCTCTGATTGGAGTATATGAAGAAAATCTGGCCTGCATGCAGATATGTAGTTGGAAAAGAGGGAAGTATTTTAGTAATCTTTTCAAATAGTTGTGGATATTCTTTGATACTATATTAAAACTTGGTAAGCAGTGGTTTCTCACAGGTCAGTTGCTACGTAGATTCTGAAACCATATCAGAGGACATTTCGTACTACTACATTAAAATCCATTGGCCTATCTTAACTTTGACTGGATCTTTTACCCATACATGATTTTGTACTGTCATGCATTTGTCATTTCAAAAATACTAATTTATTGAGTTATGCAAATTTTCCAAATGTTAACGCATTTCATTATATAACATATTAACAAAACACATTCTTTACTATCACTGTCAATCTCATTGGAAATGTCCTTATGTATATTAACAAACAAGCTCATGGTGATGGGTACAAGTTTCCCTAAATTCTAATTTTCACTTGAAAACTTGAATTTTATGACTGGCAATAATTACTATCAGTTATTTTCATTGACATGACAATCACACTTTGTTCATTTTCAAGAAAATATCTACTAAATACCGAAGTCTGAATAGTCATAGTTTGTCAGTTATTCTTTGCAGTGAAATGGTGTTTATAAAATTGCAGCTAGTCCCACTGACAACTCTGTCTCACACTTTTCCTCACATCACACTGCAGGATACAGCAGGTACACCTAATGCACACTTCCCATTTTGTCACACTGAATATTAAAGAGGCATGTATTCAAGGGTCAAGATTTGATGAAAAGAATGCTTTTAAAACAGCTTCATCAAAGACATTCTAAGTGAAGTGGCGTTTTCCCTTTAAACCTTGTGTGTGTGGTGGTGAAGAATATGATGACACTAATACAGTTGGTGCCACTGCATTGCTCTGTGCCGAAGCACTCGCAGGTTCCCCCACCGCAGCTTTGCACCACCAGTGCAAACGTCAACACAGTGAAAAAGGCAAATGACTCCTTAGAACCGTGGTCGGCAAACTGCGGCTCGCGAGCCACATGCGGCTCTTTGGCCCCTTGAGTGTGGCTCTTCCACAAAATACCACGGCCTGGGCGAGTCTATTTTGAAGAAGTGGCGTTAGAAGAAGTTTAAGTTTAAAAAATTTGGCTCTCAAAAGAAATTTCAATCGTTGTACTGTTGGTATTTGGCTCTGTTGACTAATGAGTTTGCCGACCACTGCCTTAGAATAATCATGGAAATAGTTCTGAACTTGCGGATCCCTGGAAAGAGTCTCAGGATACACAAGCCACACAGTTGCCATTCTTGGCATTAAGGATGTAGCAGTGTGAAAAGCAGACAACAAAATCCCTGCCCTCATGAAGTTTACATTCTAGTGGGAAGAGACAAAATTAACAACCTAAGTTGGTAAAATGTTAGTATTTTAGATAGTGACAAGTGCTAAAGAAAAAAAAAAACTACAATAACAACTCATGAGAACAGGGAATATGAATTGTCAGGGAAGGCCTCACCGAAAAGGTGATTTTTAATTTAAATTTTTAATTACATTTGACATTCAATATTATATTCGTTTTAGGTGTACAGCGAAGTGGTTAGACATACACTAGTATGTAACATATGAAATGACCCCTGCAATAAGTCTAGTATCCACTTGGCACCATATAGCTATTACAATACTAGAGGCCCGGTGCATGAAATTCGTGCACGGGTAGGGTCCCTAGGCCTGGCTGGCAATCAGGGCCAATTGGGGCTTCCGGTTGCTGGCCGGGGCCTCCCTTCCCTGGCTGCCGGCTGCTGGCCAGGGCCTTTCTTCTTTCCGTGCCGTTCCCTGGTGGTCAGTGCACGTCATAGCAATCGATTGAACTTCCAGTCTCCTTCTTGTCTCCCGAGGGGACACTTTGCATATTAGCCTTTTATATACAGTATATAGATTATTGACTATATTCTCTATGCTGTACTTTACATCCCTGTGACTATTTCATAACTACTAATTTGTACTTCTTAATCCCTTCACCTTTTTCACCCATCTCCCCAACCCCCCACTCATCTGGTAACCACTAGTTTGGAGAAAGGGACTTTTGAGTAAAGAACTGAAGGAGGTGAGGGAGCAATCACAGAGATACCTGGGAAAGAATATTCCAGTCCAAGGGAACAGCCAGGTGGAAGTGTTTCTCATATATTTGATGAATGGCAAGGAGATGGAAGAGACTGGAGAAGAATGGTGAATGGGAGAGAAGTAGGGGATGAACTCCGCAGAGTGAGGACAGGTCATCTAAGGTCCTGCCGGTCAGCACTTCTGAAAAACCAGGTGCATACACATCACCTAGGAATCTTGTGACAATGCAGATTCATAGATGGGAGTTTGGTCCTGCAATTTACATTTCTAACAAATTGCCAGTTGATGTCAATATTGTGGTCCCTTTTGAATAGCAATATTATAGGCAGTTGTAGAGTTTGGCTTTTATTCTGAGTGACACAGGGAGCCATTGGAGAGGATGTAGCAGAAGAGTGTCATGTTCTGACTTATGTTTGAACATGATCAGCCATAAATATTAATAACATATTAGGTCTATAATTCCTTGTCCAAAACCCTGGGTAACAGATGTGTGTTACAATTCAGAATATTTCAGATTTTAGAAAGGTAATATATTTCTCAGATGTAGAGGATATTTTATAACACCCCAGTAGTCGGAGACATCACTCTAATCACACATTAATATTTCTGCAATGAAACAAATGAACAGTTACACTCTGTGGGGTAAAGTGAGACTGTAAACATTTCTCACATTCGTTCTGGTGAGCTTTCTGCCATCAAATGAGTTATAAAGAATTTAAAAATACTTTCAGGTTTTGGTCAGACCAGAGTTTGCTGCAAAATGAATTATAAAAGTACTTTCACTTTGTAAAGCATTTGGATTTTAAAATTAAGGAAAGGTGGGCCTTTGTTACTGTTATACTTTCAGTTAGCTGCTCCTCATGTCCCCAGACTGCCGGAACTTCTTTCAGACAGATAAGTCCCTTACCATGTGCATTTTAGGCCTTGTCGAATGCAACTGTCAGCGAGAGAGACCACAACCCCAGTTCTTTCGTGCCCTGGGCTCTGCTTTCAAAGGAGGAAAATAGGTACCTATCAATTTGGAACACGAGTTCTCATTTCCAGAGAGTTTTTGTATCTTGGCAGCCTATACTGTCATGTGTGCAGACAAAGCACAGTTAATTAAAACATGCTGAGCATTTTATTATACCTTGGGACAGTTAGCATGTGCTTAGAATTATCCAACTGTGCTCATTTGTGGTTGATACAGTATTACTTCTCTGACTCTGCTTTCTTTCCTACAGCTGTGAGCTGCCTTATTCCACATTTGGCTCCACATTTTGTAATCTAAAGCAAACTTCTCTGTGTTCTTCAGAATCCACTTTTGTTTTTAAGTGATTGATTGGTTTTCCCAGAAAAGTCCAGTTTAAAAGAAGTGCTTTAGGAAATTATCATGATAAGATGAAGAAGGTTGTGATCTTTCCCATCTCAGTTAGCTGTGATTGTCAAAGTATAGTTCTCCCCGGGGGATTGGTTCCAGGATCCTCCCTGCCCCTACAGATGCCAAAATCTGGGGATGCTCAATTTCCTTCTGAAAATGGCATAAGATTTGCATATAACCGGTGCACATCCTCCCATATACTTTAAATCATCTCTAGAATATAATGTAATACAATGTAAATGCTATGTAAATAGTTGTTACACTGTATTGTTTAGGGAATAATGACAAGAAAAAAGTCTGGACATATTTAGTGCAGAGCAACTATCTTAGGCCTAACTACATAGTACATGCCAGCAGCAATAACATTTAAAAGGTATTCTAGATCCACAATTGGTTGAATCTACAGATGCAGAGCCCACAGATACACAGAGCCAATGATCTTAGTAAAAGGAGCATTATCTCTCTTTCCCCCAGAGAGTTTCATTTAAGAGTATATCCTATTTTCTAGGCATCTGTCCTTTCGATAAAGCTTGAAAACACTGATGTAAGGCAAGGCTTTAAAAGGTTGCTGTTTTAATGCTTGCTGACAAAATGGTATAGCTACTTTCATCATTGGGAAATCCCAACTATTCTGTGAATCTGTATCAAAAATAATGTGCATTCTAATAAACATATTCTATTGCATACTCCTAAGCCTGAGAATAGGGTGATAGATTCCTTTGCCAAGGGCAAGGATCCAAGTGAATCACTGCTACAAAACTGTGTTGGTGTATGGGAAATTCATGGGTTAGGAATAATTTATCCCAGAGGATGAATAATAACAAGGAGAAAGACACTGTTTGCAACTTTTCCTTTAAGAAAAGAACAAGGAGGTATGATCTATACTGTGTCTACTGAAGGAGGTGAGGGCATTGCTAACAACTGAGTTACAGTTTTTAGGTAACTGAGTAGGAAGATCCCCAATAAAAGTATTGTTTTAGTTGATTATTTTCCAGAACTCATATTTATAAAAAGTAAAAGTTCCATATGGTTACATATTTCATATCTGTAACTTCAAGTGCTCTGGATGGTTAAAAGTCTGAATTGCTGGATTTGGAAAAAGTGTCCATCAGATATATTATTTTGTGTGTGTGTGTGATGAAGTGTATATACTACATGGTATATTCTTTCAAGAATGAAGTATAAGGGCTTCATAAAAAATTAATTTATTGCAGTTTAATTTTAGACATGTGAGATGCAGAGAAATCAACTGCCATTTTTGTGTTTGTGTGTTCTGTGTTTTGTGGTAGAGGGTCTCAGAAAATGCACCATGTTATTAAAGGTGATTTTTTTTTTTACTTAACAAAATCCAAATGGGAGCCATTGGGAAATGAGATGTTATTGAGAGGCTTGACAGGAGCTAAATGTCTTCTAGAAGATCTGTTAGGCTCACTTAACCACATGTTATCTATCTGAGGACTTTATGTTAATATGCCAACATATTAGGATAAATATTATCAGAAATTGTCAAATCCTTTAAAGAAAAAACCTCAGATATGACTTGCCTAGAAGAAGAAATAGTATATTGGATAAGACTGTCAACAGAAACTTTGCAGGCCCGTAAGGATTGGCATGAAATATCCAAAGTGATGAAAAGCAAGGACCTACAACCAAGATTACTCTACCCAACAAAGCTATCACTTAGAATTGAAGGACAGGTAAAGAGTTTTCTAGACAAGAACAAGCTAAAGGAGTTCATCACCATCAACCAGTATTACAAGAAATGTTAAAGTGTCTTCTTTAAGAAAAAGAAGAAAAATATATGAATAATAAATGGTCATAAAAAGAATAAAATTTTACCATTTACAACAACAGGGATGGACCTAAAGGATATTATCCTAAGTGAGATAATGCAGTCAGAGAAAGAGAAATACCATATGATTTCACTTATATGTGGAGTCAAAGAACAATAAAAACAAACAAAATAGAAACAGACTCTTAGATAGAGAAAACAGACTGATGGTTGCCAGAGGGGAGAAAGTGCTTGGGGTAACTGGGTGAAAAAGGTGAAGGGATTGAGAAGGATAGATTGGTAGCTACAAAATTATCATGGGGATGTAAAGTACAGCACAGGGGATATAGTCAATAATATTATAAATATGTATGGTGCCAGTTGGGTACTGGAAATATCAGAACATTTTGTAAAGTATATGATTGTCTAACCACTATGCTGTACACCTGAAGCTAATACAAAATTATATTGAATGTAAACTATGATTAAGAAAATTTAAAAAATATTTTTTTAAGAAAAGAAAGAGTAGATTGGAAAATGACAACCCTTACCTTTGAATAGAGTTGAATGACTGAGTTCCTGTGTATAGCTTTTTGTTTCCAAGAGTACAGTGAAAAGATTTGAATAAGCAGAAGGATTTTGTTTGTGTATTCTGCTTGCTGGGTCTGCCAAGTTGGTTAGAGGAAACATTGCTTAGGTCTTTAATAAAGGCCAAGCTTGAGTTTTAAAAAGAAGAGGTTTCCAAGTTTGGTTCACATTACATTTAGGAGGCTTTTTTGGCCCAAGCTATGGGTCTGTGGCGAATAGTTGAGCACTGCATTTGCAAAATATTTGTTCTTGGAGCTCTTTGAAGGAGTTACATGTGAGCACTGTCGTTGCACAGTCTCAGAAGTTTTTCCCATATACTAACAGTTCTGGGTCATTATTCTCCAAAGAATAAAAAACAATTATCTTTGGTTTTAAAAATAGTTTATTTCTGTCAGAATTGTATCATGACACATCAGTTTTCAACTTGGAACAATTTTAAATGACTTTGTTTCATCCAAGGGTGAATTTTACTGACCTGATTTGGCCATGACTTTGCAGAGTGAATTTTAATTATTTTAGTTGAAATGCTTACTTTCCACGTTTTGGATCATTTTCTAGGAAAGAAGTTTAGTGAGGATATGAGGTATCTAGAAACCTAGCAAAGCTGTTTTTAATTGTTTCATCCTTACTTTAGCATTGTATATGTTATTATGAGCAATTGATTTTTTTTTTTTGCTGTGAATTTTAATTTTCCAAGAAATATATTTCTTTTAGAGTAAAAAGTCAGTTCTCTTTGTGACTCTTTCAAATATTAACAATAGTAATTGTTTGGTATTTATTATGAATGTTATGCCCTTGTTCTTTTAACGGATTACTCTGTAGTAAAATAGAGTTTTGTGGTCACAAGCATCTCATTATTTTGGCATGCCAGATTTGGTACAGAAACAGAAAAGCAACAGGTGGGGATTAATCATGAATGCTTTGCATTTTCTAATTAAAGCAGGACAGGGAAGCTCTTGACAGTTGGTTGGAAGGCAAGTCTGCATTTGAAGGAAGAAATGCTCTTTCTGTCAATAAGTGCCATTCTTTTTACTGAAATAAAAATGATTAATTTTCAAATCAGAGGTGATCTGAAACAAACATGCTGTAAAACATTAATCACATACTTTTTTAGTGTTCCTGGGTCTAAACCACATTTAAAATATAACCTAGGCCTTTTTGAGAAAATTCACCATAGTGTTAAAAAGTTATAAAAGCCTTTTTGGTTTTAGCCTAAAACAAAGCTTAAATTTAAGAGTCTAGTCTTTTCTAGAATGAACTATTTATTTTTTAAATGTAAAGTTAAGCAGCTTTAAACTTTACCAGAATATTGTTCTAAACCAAAAAATTTATAAGACATAACCATATAATGATACACAAAACTATGAAAACAAGGAACTTCTTTTGTTTTCAAAGGTCAGTCATTTTCAGTGACATCCATAGATAAGCTGGTTGTAAACAGGTTCTAACTGGAGAGAGCAGTCATAAAATGTTTTAAGTTAATTTAAAAATTCGGAGCATTAGGGTATTTATACATACATTTAATCTTGTCAGTTAATAATTGAACACTTTGAGTACCTCCCAAATAGCCTTAATATTATAAATTATATCATACTAGAGGCCTGGTGCACGAATTCATGCACAGGTGGGGTCTGGCTGGCCTGCCCAGATAGGGGCTGATTGCGGACGGCCAGCTGGGGGGAGGGGACACAGGAGGTTGGTGGCCCCACCTCTGATCAGGGTGGGGGCCAATAGGGGCCAGGGTTGGCTGGAGGGAGGGGCCATGAGATGTTGGCTGGCCGGCCCCACCCTGATCAGGGTGGGGGGGCCAATGGGAGGCTGGACTGGCCAGGGGGAGGGGCTGCAGGAGGTTGACTGGCTGGCCCCGCCCCCATCGGGCTGGTTGGCCGGCCACAGTGTATGTCATAGTGACCGGTCATTCCAGTTGTTTCAGTCACTTGGCTTTTATTTATATAGATACTAGCAAAGATATTATCCTAGATATGTTTTATTAATGTTTTTAAAATTATTACCCAAAGGTATAGATAAATATCTTGAGATTTTTAATATTTAAAGGAAAAATAAATGTCCTAAAATATTAATATTTAGACATAAGAGCAGCACAAAAGGAAATTATAGGCAAAAACTTTAATACCAAATCTTGTTTAAAATCTGTATCTTTGGGTTTATAAAAGCAAGAAAAATTGGAATCATTTTTTATAAAAACAAAATAGGTTAAAGTAAGATTCCTTTGACTCACAATTCTAGCAATTTAACCAAAAGTGAAAGAAATTTTAAGAAATTGTTCTCTTTTCCATAATGAATGCTTGCCATTCAGCAGATTCATTTAGAACAGGGAGAAGAAGTAAATGAAGAGAGAATTCAAAGACTTTAGAACAAGCATGTCAAACTCAAAGGCTAACATGGGCCAAATAAATGAGGCATGCGGCCCATGGGCCGCGAGTTTTACATACTTGCTTTAGAAGAAGATGGTACTTTATGATGTGCACATTTGCCACAAAGTTGTAGTTGATGTCTAAGGCTGGAAATATGATTTCTATTGTAGTCTATTTACTTTAAGAGCTAGTCAGAATAATTATAACTTCCTGTGGGGTTTGTTAAATGAGATTTTTTTTTTTCATGTTTTTCTCTTCTTATACATAGTTAATATACAACAAGCATGTCAAACTCAAAGGCTAACATGGGCCAAATAAATGAGGCATGTGGCTCGTAGGCCGTGAGTTTGACATGCTTGATGTACACCTTTTGTTTAATAGTGTTTTCTCCTTAGTACAAATGTAATATATTCATTGTATAATTTTCGAAAAACCTGCATAGATATGTAAGAAAAATATATATGATACATAATTTAATCCTCACAACGAATCTGTGTTACTGCTGTTCCCATTTTAGATATTTCTGTTACATTTTATAAAGAAAGGTTGGTGTTCCTCTAAGAAAACCCTGTCTAGGACTAGATACATAATTCCCCAGAGACAGGACTATGTCTTTCTCACTCACCTTCACCAAAGTCAAAGCAATCTGCAGGAGGCCCTCAGTGCTCATAGGTATAGGGTTTGCACAGAGTTTGCAAAGAGTTAGGGCCAACTACAGAGTTAGAGAGCCAGTCCCAAGACTTCCCTCACTTTTAACAGCAACTGCAAATTGGAGGGGTTTCCCCCAAAGCAGCCTCATTTTTGATAATTTGCTAAAAGAACTCACAGAATTCACTAAACACTATTACACTGACAGTCATGATTTATTACAGGGAAAGGATGGAGACTGAGACCAGCCAAAGGAAGAAGCATGTAAGGCAGGGTCCAGAAGTACAAAACTCGAAGCCTCCCTTGTTCTCTCTCCATGAAGTCAGGTGCATATTCTGACCACACGGATGTGTGACAATACTCATGGAGTATTTTATCTTTTTAAAATTGAATTTATTGGGGTGAAATTGATTAATTTACATAGGTTTCAGGGTGAAAACTATGAAGGGATTAAGCAAAAAAAAATCCTCATAGACAAACAATAGTATGGTGATTATGAGAGGGAAAGGGCTGTAGGTGGAGGTAGGAGAAGGTAAAGGGGAGAGAAATGGTGATGGAAGGAGACTTAACTTGGGGTGGTGAACACACAATGCAATTATACAGCTGATGTATTATAGAATTGTACACATGAAGTATTTCAAACCAAAGAAGCTCTCCCAAGTCTTGAGTTCAGAGTTTTTATTCGAGCTTTATTATGTATTCATGGTTGATTGCCCAAGTAGACTGATACCATGTGATCCAAAGCCCCCCTGGTTGCTCTCGGCTAGTCTGAGGCCCACAGGCAAGTAAAATTACTTCTTAGGAGCTGAGGGTAAAACCAGACTCCTTAGGATGAGGTGACATTCTTTACTCCAGCCCCAGCCTGGTCGAGTGCCCTTCCCATTCCTGGCCACGCATGGTGTCTTCTACATGGCAGGTTAGGAGGTGCCTGGTCACTGCAGCTTATGCTGTTTGGACCCTGGAAAGGAAGCTGAGACACACATGGAATATGAACAATTGCCAAGGGAGTGAATGTGCGTTCTGTTAATCCCTGAACCAGTTTAGGATAGCGTTCATGTCATGAGTGAAATCGTAAAATGACTTGAATGCTCACATCCAATTTTTTAGTATTTAAAATATATAATTGAGTTTATTAATATTTACTTAAGACAAATCTCAATATAATTAAACCCCCCAAACACACACACACACACACACACGCACACATGCACATGCACACACACATACACACACACACTGCATTAAAACCATATTTCATTCTAACTTTAGGTCATTACTAAGCAGGTTCACCTGAGTTGGCAGTTTTCTTAAATAATTGCTCTTTTATATGTAGTTAATCCTCATTATTCATACTTCTATATTTGCAAATTTGCTAGCTTTTATTTGTAATTCTTAGATAAACACCTGTGACATTTTTGTGTTCATTTGCCAATGATCAGAGTGGCAAAATATTTGAGTTGCATGATCTGCATATTCCCAGCTGAGGTCAAACAAGGTGGCCCTCTGCCTTCTTTGTTTTAACTCTTACACTGTAAACAAGTGTCCTCTTCATAGTCTATTTAGTGTCACATTTTTTGCATTTTGTGGGTTTTTTATTGGTGATTTTGCTGTTCAAAATGGTCCCCAAGCATAGTGTCAAAGTGCTGTCTGTGATGTATCTTATGGAAAAAACACACGTGTTAGATAAACCTCATTGAGGCATGAGTTATAATGTTGGATGTGAGTTCAGTGTTAATCAACAGTATATACTAAATATATATATATATATATATATATGTATATATATATATATATATATATATTTTAATTGATTTCAGAGAGGAAGGGAGAGGGAGAGAGAGAGATACATCAGTGATGAGAGAGAATCATTGATCGGCTGCCTCTTGCACGCCCCCTACTGGGGATTGAGCCCGCAACCTGGGCATGTGCCCCTGACCGGAATTGAACCTAAGACCTTTCAGTCCTCAGGCCAATGCTCTATTCACTGAGCCAAACCGGCTAGGGCACTAAATATATATTTTTAAACAGAAACACACAGAATATGAAGTAATACTAGGTGTACCAGTTAATAATGTGGATTTTGTAATCAAAGAAAACACAATAATTTCAAGAGAAACATCAAAAGTGCTTTATTCAAAGTAATGTCCATCGCTAGCTACACATTTCCCCCATCTTTCAGGTAATTTGTGGATACCATCCCAATAGAACTTTTCTTGTTTTGAGGCAAGAGACCCAATTTTCCACTTCTTTGTATCTTTTGAAGTGCTGCTCAGAAAGTGCATGTGCCATCGATCAGAACAAGTGGTAATCTGAAGGAGCAAGGTCTGGTGAATACAGCGGGTGGGTGAATACTTCCCAGGCAAGATCTTTTAACGTGTCTTTAACTGGTTTTGAAGTATGTGATGGTGCATTATCATGTAGCAAAATTACTTTGCCTTGTCTTCTGGCACATTCTGGTTATTTCACAAAGTGTTGTTTGGTTGATGAAAATATGGCCAGAGGCATGCAGGAACCTGACCTTATGTTTCTCCTAGGAGCAGTGGTTCAGTATTTAGTCATTCAATGCTTGAGGTGACTTTATAGAATATAACTACTGTGAATAATAAGAGTCAACTGCATTTGCTGCATTACTTTATTCCTTATTCATTTATTCAAGTAATATTTTATTTGTTCTTTAAGAATACATATTTGAACACTTCTACTGGGTGCCAAGCAACTTCTACATGACTTATACTTTCCCTTTTGTGTTCTTATGCGCAGTATTAGTAGTCTTGCTGTAGTCCAGTGACTCAAAGTATTTGTGTGGTTTATAATTGCACATCATACTTGAAGTGTCAGATTGCATTTAAAGATTGGGAGTTGGGGGCTGAATGTTTTGAGACTATGAACATTTTTACTTTAGCTACATATGCTAGATTCAGATTTCTCAAGAAACCTTCTAGGAATTGTCTTGCCTTCTTAAAGGTCAGATTTTTTAGCATGAAATTTCTTAATGGGTTCATGTCAGATGCTAGCAGAGCCACACCTTCCCACACCAAAATGCTGCTACATGGGCTTGTAGGTGGAACGTATGACTGGCAGTATTATGCCTCAGTGATGCTTTACTGATTTGAAGCCAGACCAAACTGGCCCCTCTCCTTCTCTGATTCCCCCATCTCGCCCACATATTTGTATTTGTATTTGCATCTCTTTCTACTGCCTCTTCACACTGTCTCCTACATCTGTACTCAAGCAGAGGGAGGGGAAATGGACTTGAAGAGCAGATGTTCACCTTATGGTCTTTGTGGCTCCCTAGATACATTCTCATCCATTGAAGTGTTTCTCATTTCCTGGCTTTGATTGTTCAGGATGTATGAGGACTGAGATCTGTACCTACTGCTCTTCTCTCCTGATGTTAGGAAAACCAGTTATACTGGAATCCCCCAAATGTGATGGGGGGGGGAGGGTATATGGAAGTACATTTCTGACTACCTGTAAGTAATAAGTGCCAGCAGTAAAAATTAATCTTGATATTTTTGTGATAAGTAGTTAAATAAGTTGAGTGACTTTCTTTGAACATCTTTGAAACAGTACTCCAAGAAAATGAGGACCAAGGCTAAAAACACCACCTTTGAATATGCCTAGCGGAATGTGTAGGACAAATAGGCCTCAACAAATATATATTAAATTAATTAATGATTAAAATATCTCATTTACAATATAAATGTTTGGTAATGTGGATGTTTATTCTTTTCAGATACAGATGAATATAGACCTCCTGTTTGGAAATCTTACTGTAAGTATACTAATAATCTTAAATTGGGTGGATTATAGTGCTTTATACGTAATATAAAAATACTAGGATCATTAGATAGGAAGTCATTCCATTTTGTGCCTCTTATTGAAAAATTAATTCGCAGCAGGATTTTGGAATGGCAGAAGTAATTGTGGGGAAACAGGAGTGTTTCTACAGCCTGGACATGGTTTGCACGTGTGGAACGCAGCTCATCCTCCTGAGCCTGCATAGAATTCCATATCACGGAACCTGAGACTGCTGGTTGACAGTGGCTGATAAACTCATGCAAGGAGAACCTAGCTAAGAATTCAAGCTGTTTAATTATTTATTCTCAGATCTTGATGCTTTATAGGATGAAGGACTCTATTAATGTATTAAATCAGGAAGCTATCTTGATAAAAAGAATGGATAAAAAGTGGCAAAAGAAAAACAGTCTTTCTTTTTTTAGTAATTGTCTTCTCCAATATAAAAGAGAGGCATTTGAGTTCTGTATTGCTCTTTAAACTTTGCATTAGAATAAAAATTTCTTCAAGTCTAGGTTCTTAGTCTTTTATTTCCTCTTTCTTATTTCCTAGAAAATATTGTTTCATCAACTAAAAGATATTTTTAAAAAGTAGAAATAAGGTTAAATATAATCAATGAAGTTTTTAAAAAATTCATGAATGCACTATTGCAAAAACCAGTACTGTAAGCTTTTGTTTGTTGTCTATAGAGTTGGATAAGCAACCTAAGAAACCTTTCCTTTAAATATAGATTATTACCATCTTGTAGATGTTGAGTTATTCTAACTATTGATATTGGTATGTTTCTGAAATTTGCTAACTGAAGGAGCAGCAATTCAGTTTCTTGTTGGTTTTATATTCCCAGAACAATGGAGAGTTTTATTTTAATAGGTTGTTACTTTGGGCTAATTATAGTAAGCAAAATATGAACAATTTCTGAAATATTGCCATATATGCATTTTCCCGCACCCCTGCTGGTGCCTTTGGTTTCTGCCTTTGGTAGAATGTATAAAAATGACTAATGTTCTTTAATCTCCTAAAGATTTTGTCTCATAATCTCATTGGCAGAAGCCTATTTAAAATTATTTTCTGCATTTTTTGGTTTTCATTTTACCTTTGTTTCCTTGCTCTGACTTGTGCCTTACACATTTTTTTTTATGTAAGATCATTTATGTAGCCTCAGACTGTTATTGAATCATGGTGGTGATTTTGTTCCCCCTAAAGAATATTGATTACTATATGTAGTATATGCAATGTGTATTTTTTTCTATCTTCATATGTCCTACCGTAGCCACCATTTGTCTTTAAAAATGGCATATGTCTCTTTTTGGGGGTGAGAATACTGCTACTGAATTTTACAGTTTCTTTTAGTGACTTCAATGCCTGGGCTTCCCCCTCCATCATTTTAATAGTAGAAACAGGGAGGAAATTGAATTAGACTTTATCTCCTGGCCATCAAATGAAAAAACTTCATTACACGTCAAGGAAATGTTATGATTAAACTGTGTTAAAACCAAGTGGAAAAGCCCATTTTAAAAATAAGTCAGACATATATATATCTTGGTTAGAGTTGATCATTGACAATAAATTCTATGACATTATTTAGCACTGACAAACCATAATACATTCATTCATCATTTTCTCTGTGATGTGAATTAAATTTTTGCAATTAAAAAAATTCTCAAAATGTTAATAAAATCTAAATGGATTGAAAATTTAAAAAAATGAGTTATGTCAGTCAATGTTAGGAGGGAAATGCAAAACAGAAACTATTCAGTGTTCTGGTTGTTAACTTCTAGTCTGTATTACATTTGTAAAACCAAAGGGGACAGTTAAATCTTAATGTCAGAAGTTGCAACTTGTTAAGGTGTTGTTGTTTTTTTGTTTTTTTGTTTTACTTTCTGTCTCTAGCACGATGGGATTTGGATGGCTTTTTGCAGTGATATTATATAAGAAACATTTTCACTGTGATTTTGTAAGAAACTTATTTTACCTTTGCCTCTGTTTCGCTTCCCAGTGTGGTTTAGTTAAGCTTATGAAAATGTAATTTTAAAGCCTTACAAATACAAACTAATGGGAAAATAGAATTAGAAAGAAGTCTAAGTTGAGGATTCCCTTTAAATAAATACAATTTTATTGCTTATTGATAGGTATTGCTTGAATTAAACCAGGGATCTAACATGCAAAAAATGGGGCAGGCGAGCCAAGTGGGGACTGTGAGAAAGCAGAGCATGAATGGCCCGTCTGTAGGGAGAGGCTCATAGTTAGCATTCCTTTACTGTGGTCATTCACCTAAGATTCTAAAGAGAAGCTGGAATTCTCTTTTGCTTTATTGTTGGAGTTAAAGCTCTTAATTTTTAAATGTTAAAAATAAATTTAAACCAAACGCATGTGAGCTGATTTTGACTTCAAGTTACCAACTTGTGATCTTGGAAGTTGATTAAAAATGTATTGCCTCTAGGTATTGAGAAATTCACTAATAAGTAAGCATTGAAGTTCTAAGGTGATTGAAAAATGTTAAGTACTTTAATCATATATCTCCTCACTTAATAATTTAGCTATTAATTTTTGGTGAATCAGTTCATGATTATACAATTTAAATTTCAACTGATTCCAGTTTAAATTACCCCAAAATTTTAAATTTAGAAGGGCCTGAATTAGTCTTTATATGTACAGTTTTTAAGTGATTCTTTTGATAAGTGTTTCCTGAATTCATGTTATATTCAGTTATACAGTATCCAAATAAATAACATAATTATTTAAAACGAGTCTTAAGGATAGACTAACCATAGGTAGCAAATAAGAAGTCTTTTGTCTAAAACTTGCTTTTCTCATAAAAATGAAGGTTGAAATTCTAATGTGGCAATATTGTCACTCCTTTTCTTAATACTGGCTTATGTTAATACTTGGTTACTGAATAGGTAAATATTACCAGTGATAACCAGATACTACAATATTTGTTCGTTGAATTAAAATCAGTGCTTTACTTTGTCCTTCTTGACTACCATTCAAGTATCATAATTGAGTTTCCATAGGTGGCAGTACTTTCCAAAGCATTTTTTTTTTTACAAAGAAAAACAACTGATCTTTTGAGAATTACTGATCAAAACAGAACTGTGAACTGAATTTTCACATCTAAGAGTTATAGATTTGGCTTCTTATATATGTTTTGGCTTCTTCAGGATGATGGCGAGTTACAAATATCTGGGTGATATGCATGTACACTGGGCCAGATAGATTTGGCTTCAGTGCTTTTTCTTCCCTTTCCCACCTCAGAATTCCTCCCTTCATATCATCTTTTTAACCCATAAAAAGTTATTCACAGGAGTACTTTTGAAAAAGGAACTCACACAGTAAAATATGGGCATCTAAAACTGTTTTAACGTGCTGTCTTTCTTAGGGATTTTTGCAACCAGGAAGAAAAGGCACAAGAATACATTTCTATGAGTAGAATTTCAGTCATTACTAATGAGGAAGGGCTTTGTTGATGTTTTGATTTTTAAACAATAAAGATGTATCTTCTCTGTGCCTTTTCAGTGATAGCATTACCGGGGTCTGTTTGGGTGATGAACTCAAGATGCATTCTGTTGATCAAATAGTACTCCAAAGAAGTTTTGGTGTTACTGTCAGTCACATACATACAATCATAACTAATCATTGTTGAGTGTTTACTTTGTGCCAAGGACTGTTTTGTCTAACATATAGTAACTTATTTAATCCTTTCAGTAGTCTATGAAGTAGAAACTATTTTTATCCCCTTACTGAAATGAAGAAAACTGAAGCACAGTAGGCAGTGTTAGTGGCAGAGCCCAGTGTTCAACAACCCCCAGATGGTCTGGTCCAGGAGTTCACATTCTTGGACACAATGTTATATCGCCTTTACATAGCAATACATGACAGTGGTATGTGTCCATTCTCAGTATATATATTGTATGTAATAGACACACACATACATACATAGAGTCTAATTATATGTGCGTGTATATGTAGTCTAATTGTGTGTACTTATATATGTTTCTGTATATGAATCAATTCAATCAGAGGTGAAGCCTATATAATGACATGTAATTAAAATCTGAGTCTTTATTATTTGACAATACCAGATGTCTGGGTAGTGTAATGTTATGTATGTATTTAAATACAATATTAACTTAAATTCAATTGAATGTGATTATATATGTTGAAATCGAAAATAAATTCCTTCCAAGCGATAAATTTAAACATACATAAACACACTTTCTCTAATAACCACACATTCTATTCTTTTTTTTTTTAATTTCAAATAAAAAAAGCCAAAGACAGTCTAGAAGATCATGGTATTGGTATAACTTTCACTGATCCATTTTTAAATACTCTAAAAATTATCCTTTCTTTGGCAAGTTATTTCAGTGCCCAATTTATTTATTTATTTATTTGCTTCATTTGCCCAAATTGAATAAGTGGCAGTAATGTTGGCTCAGAAGTTTTGTTTAAAGGGAGATTATAAAAAAATAAATAAATAAAAAAATTTTTAAAGATATGAAAGATTATCTTTGAAGATAGAGGTTTGCATATAAATAGGGGAGAAAAACGGCATATCTAGCCTTTAAATTCTAATTTTAGTTTCAAGTGTGACATTTAATAATGTACTTAAAAATACATAACCATTATTGGCTTGTATCAGAGAAAAGCTTTAAGTAATGCAGCCACACAAAAAAAAGGGGGGGGGGAGGGGAATAAGTGACTCAGATTATGGAGAACAGAACCAGATATCCAGTGCTGATTTTTTACAAGGCAGAAAGACAACTTTGTGTTTTCTATTTGTGTTTGTTCCTGAGCTTTCACTAAATTTAGTTAGGTTTACTTTCTTTGCATTGTTCATAAAAAGAAGGACTGTACCACAGTTTACTTGTGAACATAAAAAAGCAGACAGTTTGTGATCCCTAATATAGTCAGAAGTTCTACGTAAGAGAAATGACATCTTTTACTTTCTTTCTTGTAGTGTATCAGCTGCAACAGGAAGCCCCCCATCCTAGAAGAATGACCTGTACTAATGAGGTGGGTGTAATGACACTGTTACAATGAAATGTTTTTCATTTATTTGTTTCCCAAACTTGGACCTTCTTCATTGGCTTGGTTATTTGTGGAATTAACCATTTACAGTAGTTGGCACCATAACATTGCAACTTGAATGCATTTTTCTTAACATTTTTCTTACTTGAAATAACTGTCATTTTTCTTACTTGAAATAACTGTTTAAGGGACGGTCTGGGAACACATTATAGAATATGACAGCATAGTTTTAAGTGATGCTAATCTTCATTTTGTACATACATTCTTCCATTTTTTGTTTTATTTTTTGCTTTTAAAACAAAGTTTGAAGGCATTATGGAATTATTATTAATTTTTCCATTAAAAAGATGTAAGTCATGATGTAAAAAATAAGCAAAGGCATAGTTCACAAAAAGGACATATGACAATATATAGGAAAAGATGTTCAATTTCATTAATAATAGAAATGCAAATTAAAATACATAAATCATTGTTGCCTTTCAGAGTAGCAGAAGTTCAAAAGCTTAGAGTATACTTGGTTAGTAAGCCTGTGAGGACATAGACACTTATATACTGCTTATGGGAATGTGCCATGCTACAATTCTATGAGAATTTTGTAATGTCTAACAAAATACACTTCACTAACCTTTGACCCACTAGTCCAAGTTATAGGGATTTACCCTGATGAATTATCTATACAAATATGGAATAACATATGCTAAAGTTTTTAGTGTAGGACTGTTTATAGTAGAGTATTAGAAAAAAAAATCTAAATGTCTATAAGGAAGATTTCTATGAGATGATATGGAATGATATAAAATGTATATACAGTATAGTAAGTATGGTCCCTTTTTAGTAATAAAGAAAATAACTCTGCCTGTGCGGTTCAATGGTTGAGCATCAACCTATGAACCAGGAGGTCATGGTTCAATTCCCAGTCAGAGTATATGCCTGGGTTGCAGGCTTGATCTCCAGTGGGGTGTACAGGAGGCAGCCAATCAATGATTCTCTCTCATCACTGATGTTTTTATTTCTCCCTCTCTCTTCCTCTCTGAAATCAATAAAAAAAAAAAGAAAAGAAAGTAAGAAAAAAATAAAGGTTATTTTTGTAAAAGAGAAACACAGAAAGGATTAGCCAGAGATTGGTAAAATGTTTATCCATAAGGAGTGGGTGAGGAGCAGTGTTGAGGGTGTACAGATGGGAGTGAGACTTCTCTGAGGACATGTTTTTATATAGTTGTGACTTTTGAATTATGCAAATGTTTCACATATTCAAACAACAGATTTAAATAAAAATGATAAAATGATCAGAACTGAACATAAATGAACCTACCCTTCCAGATAGGACAATGCCTCACTCAGAAAATATTTAATTGAACCAGGCAAATACTCTCTTTTAGTCTACCCCACTACAAATTCCTTAGAAACTTTTCTGCTGGGCCTTTCTTTATCTCATAGCCCACACACACTGCCATGAAAAGCTAGGGGAGATTAACTGGGGAGGTTATGGCCCCAGTGGGAGAACAAAGGGGCAGGCAAGATTATGTGGAGATGTTAACAGAAGGGGGAATGTGGAGTAACCAGGAAGGAAAGTCACAATCTCTTCTGACAAATTGTGGCATTAAGGTCTTAGGTGTTTTATTTTACTTTTTGGATAAAGTGATGTAAATATTTTTTCAGATTTATAAAGTCCTAGAAATGAAAAGATAATTTAGTCCAACTCTTTTTACATACGAAATGTTTTATAGATAAGGGACAGGTCGTGAGAGGCAGTTAGTCTGCTGGTAGAACTGGAACTCCAGACTCTGATTTTTCTTTTTCTTAATATTTGCTTTAATTTGTCACATACACAAAATGTTGAGTAATGTTTTGGACATTTGCATTAGCACAAATATCTTTCTTTTTTATTTTTCCAATAGGTAGAAAACAGACCAAAGTATTATGGAAGAGAGTAAGTATGGATTATCAGAAAACATTTTATAGATTGGGATATGTAAGAGAGACAGTTAAATGGGTGCTTTTAGTAAAAATGAAGGAGGTATTCAAGTTTGGATGACTGAAATTATTTTTCTGATTATAAATGTAGTTATTCTAATTGGTGAAAACATAGAAAATAAAGACAAGTATAGAGAAGAAAGTAACATGGGGAAATGTATGCAAGAATGTTAAAATAAAGCCATGTAAGTAAATAAATAGTTCTAGATGTATATGAGGGAAACATTTATATTTGTGTTATATATACACACGTGTGTGTTGGGATATGGGTTGTTTAGTCTGTATTTATACTTTTCTTTATTTTTTAATTTTCTTCTAAAATTTCTATAAGTAAATATATGCCATCTAGAAATAATTATTAGCATTTTGAAGTATTACCTTCTAAAAATATATTTTTCTAATTGATTTTACAAAATGGAGACATGCTTATAATTTTTGTAGCCTGATTTTTTTCATTTGATATTAATAATGAACATTTTTCTATTTTATGAAAAATGTCATAAATTTAAAATCCTTAATTTTTCTAAATATTAAAAAAAGGAAATATAGATAGCCCTTTGGGGAAAAGAATAAAAATCACCTATTATCTCATCATTCCCCAAATAAATCATTTGTTTTTCAAGACTTAATATCATATCAAATAATGTATATGGCAAGTATTTGGAAATTGTTTAAAATTCTGTTTAAGTTTTCAAGACTCTTGTGAATAGAACATAGGCACTTATGAGTTTGGGGAGCCACTGGTGTTCTTTATGGTTGTACCATAATTTAGTTATTTCTCTGCTTTTGGCATTTAGGTTGCATATAAGTTATGCAATCATATGTTGCATAATGATGTTTCTGTCAGTGATGGATCACATATACAACAGTGGTACACCATGTACAACCTATATGTGTAGTAGGCTATACCGTCTAGGTTTGTGTCAGGCACTCTATGATGAAATCACCTAAAATGTGTTTTTCAGAATGTATCTCTGTCGTTTAGTGGTACATGACTGTATTATTAATGGTAACACCACAGGAAGCATCTTAGTGCATACAGCTTTTTATGGGGTGGAAATTTTGGGTCAAGTGTTATGAATAGTTTTAAGGGGTTGTTAATCCTAAACTGAGGATATTTTTTCCATTGTTTTTTTCAGAGAGTGGAAGGGAGGGGGGGGGGGAAGGGAGAGAGAGAGAGAGAGAGAGAGAAACATCTATGTGAGAGAGATGTGGGAGAGCCACATCAACTGGTTGCCTCCCACAGGTGCCCCCACTGGGGCCAGGGAGGGAACCCGCAACCCAGGTACATGCCATTGACCTGGAATCAAACCTGAAACCCTCTGGTGTGGAGGCTAATGCTCTAACCACTGCCCCACACTGGCCAGGGCAGTTTTAAGATTTTTAAAATACCATTGTCAAGTTTTGTTACAAAATTTGTTTTCTTGATGTCATTCTTCTTTATTATTATTATTTTTTAAATATATTTTTTTATTGATTTCAGAGAGAGGAAGCGAGAGGGAGAGATAGAAATATCAATGATGAGAGAGAATCATTGATCACTGCCTCCTGCACGTCCCTTACTAGGGATTGGGCCTGCAACCCTGGCATGTGCCCTGACAGGGAATTGAACCTGGTTCCTGGGTTGACGCTCAACCACTGAGGCATACTGGCCAGGCGAATGGTATTCTTCTTTAAATTGAGTTTTTTAAACAAATAGATATTAAATTTTACTGAATTATTAATTGATGACAGATAAACTTAAAATAAACATATCCATATGCTAATCTAAAGGTAGGGATAGGTTACCATCTTCTTGCTCCAGCAGAGTCAGGGTGGACCTGGTTCTGAAAGATTGAGGAATTTGTGAAGATCAGAAGTTCCAAGCCATTGCTAAAACTAGCTGTTTTGTCATGATTTGAACATACCTATCATGGACTGTTTTAAGACTTAAATTGAGACTTATCATTTCCATGAGAAAAATCTCTAAAAAGTTGCCGCTTGCACCTAATAAGATTTCTAAATTATTAAGGTGCCATTTCAGAGCCTTTAAAATATATTATTCCAAATTATTCCAAATTCAAGAAACTGTTGTTTTACCAGTAAAAGCTGCAAAGTTTCAGTACAGCAATAACTCAGTTCTATTATTTTGAGTTACTAAAAGGACATAATGTATGTTCTTTGTAATTTGTAAATCCCATACAAGTGTAAGGTGATTTTATATTTTTAATATTAATCATTAGTCACCATTGGCATAGTTTTCTTTTTCAGTGTTTTAGTTCTGAGTGTTATAGATGAATCTACTGTGTTTGTGTAAAGAGTGTGTTTATTCTTCTTCCCCCTTTTTTCTCTGTTAATCAAAAATAGGTTTTAGCAGGGAATGAAAGCAAGTATTACAGTTCATTGCTTTTGGCTTGAGAACCAGTGATGCAGATTATGCACATTATTGGACAATCATGCCAATTAAGGGCAACACAGGGTCCTGGAAAATTGCCAACATAGACTCTGAGCCAAAATTTTGAGAAATGTTATTAGTATGAAGAAAGGAAATGGGACACATTTCTGTATATTTTTCATCATGTCCATGTGGTCAGACCAGCTGCATAAGAAGGGCATGTTTGCTCAAGAGAGGTGGTTGGTCTTCCTTTGGATGGATGTGGATTTTGGTTTTGTAATTGTTAAATGGATTGGGTAGCGGCTTTGGTGCTGTTTTATCACCACAGAGAAGCTGGCCAGGGGCCAGGCCCAGGGAAACACAAGCATAGTTAAACTCTGTTGAGTTTATAATCCCCTTTGAGTATATGGCAGCACTTGATCTCGAAAACAACAGGGAAAGGTGGGGATTTTGTTTTGTCTTGTTGCATTGAGAAAGTGGAAGACATGCAGTTTCTGAATTGACTTTGTTTCTCAGGTTCCATGGCAGGATCTCCCGGGAAGCCGCCGACCAGCTCCTGAGTGTGGCTGAGGGGAGCTACCTCATTCGGGAGAGCCAGCGCCAGCCGGGAACCTACACTTTGGCTTTAAGGTTGGTCGAGGACCTGTAATTATAACTGTGCTTCATTTAAAACCCTCTTAATGGAGGGCTTTAAATTTTAAAAGCATCCAGCACGTAATTGAATTGGTTCTTGTTTTCTTGGGACCTAATTACCATTTTAATAGCTTTGAGGCCCTTAAAAAATTCCTCATGAATGGTAGCACTCACTAATTAAGAATTGAAGAACTTTTAAAGCATTTTTATTGTAGCTGCTTTCTTGCATTTCATTGTGGGTTCTCTCCCATCTGTCCTGCTGTGTCAGTTCCATCTATTTCTTGAATGAGAAAAGGAACTAAGAGAAAAGATCTTTGTCACTCATAAAATTAAAGCCACTGTCATTTCTCTTAGGTTGGCTTTTGGTTGAAGCAGTTTTTCTTGGGAGCTCTTGGCTCTTTCCTATCAGCTGAACTTTTTCAGCATTTTGTCTGTTCTTAGCTTATAGTACCGTGCCCAGAAACAAGTATTTCCATTAACCCTGCAATACAGAACAGAAATATAATAGCATGCTTTTCCTTGGGTTTACCTCATGCCAGGCCTCTAACCTCGTTTCATCTTCACAACTCCAGGATTTATGGATTGTTACCTTCCCCACTTGACATATAAGGAAACAGAGGAACTAGAGGCTGAGTAACTTGGCCAGGGTCATACATTTAATAATTCATGTAGCTGCTATTTGAAACCTGTTAATCTAGTCTGCATTGCTGCCTCTCCAAAGGCTTGGAATAATTATCCATTCATCATTTATTCATTCTCCGGAAAAGCCTTAAAAATAGAAACTTTCTGCCCTGGCTCAGTGGTTGAAGCATTGGCCCGAGTACCAAAGGGTGATAGGTTTGATTCCCGGTCAAGGGAACATACCTGGATTGCGGGTTCGCTGCCCGTCCCCCCCACCCCCCAGGGTGTGTGCAGGAAGCAACTGATCTATGTGTCTCTCACATCAATGTTTCTATCTTCCTCCTCTTCCCTCCTTTACTCTCTCCCTTCCAGTCTCTCTGAAAAGCAATGAAAAAAAAATCTTCTGGTGAGGATTAAAAATAAAAAAAGAAACTTTCTAAGAAAGAGGTCAAAGAAATGAAGTTTCTTTCTATGGCCACAAAGAGAGAATAGAAAGGTTATGTTATTGCTCAGGACTCTAATATGACATTCTAACTTAGTCACTTATGCCTGTGTGAGTGATCAGGGACTGCTCTTATTCCCACCCATCAGATTTAATATAAATCTTTCTGACAAAAAGAATGATATAATTCAGTATTATTTCATACTGAATGCCGAATTAATTGCATACTTGGAAAACAGAACTTATAGGACTTCATGGAAATTTGCTTTTGATGACAAATGATAAAGTGTAAGTCCCCATTAATTATTTAATTATATTGTTTTTTTGGGTTTAAATTATGGCATACAGGGGGGAAAATCTGGGCTGGGAATTCAAAAACCTATTTGTTTTGCCACTGAATGAACTAGAAGACCGATATGGGGCCAACCACAGAACTCCTTAAAGTCAGTTTCTTCATCTTTCTGCTCCTAACATTTTATAATTTTAGGATTCTACATCACATTTCCAAAAAGTCTGGTCATCTGAGTGTGTGAGGTAATAAGCCTTGATGTCAAGGTTAGGGGATCTGAATAAGGAAGGAGGAGGTACAGTGAGAGCAGACATAGAAATCTCCCCTTGGTTGCCGTCTTCTTACCTGCCCCCGAGATCACATAGTAAGTTACAGAACTGGAATTTGAACTCAGTTTTGCCTCATTGCAAAGTTTCCATATCTTCCATTATGCCGTATTGCCTCTCAGAACATGCTGTCAAGCAGTTTTCACTTAATGACACCAGCAGACACTGTAGGGCCAAGGATTTAGTTTGGAGAAAAGTAGCACCCAAATCTTCCAAGCTCTTCCTCATTTCCTCCCCCTCACTTTGTCTCATGCTACCTATGCCTATGTTATCTAATAGTGAGGAGGACTTTTTCTTCTTGCTCATCTCACATAACCAAACCTAACAATTTTTTATTTCTTAAGGTTTTTTTCCCCCCTTAAAGTTCCCTCTCCTTTTCAACTGCAAGCCACTTCCTGGACTAGTTCAATAACTGCCTAAGAAATCTTCCTGTATCCAGTCTTGTCCCTCTATCTTCTACAGTATTGTAAATGCCAATCAATCTTAAAATCTGATGCAGTGATCAGCGAGGTTGTAGTGTTGGGTAGGGCAAAAGGTTTCAAAGATCACACCTCCCCCCCATCACTGACATCTCTCCCATACTTATGGAGGCCTAACCCTAACCCTTCACTGATGATCTTTGAGATCATGTGAAGTATTACTCAGGGGAGTACGTGTTATGTATGTGCTGTCACATCACCAGTTTTCTGCAGTGAGAAAGGAGATCTCATTCCATAGCTGGAAGGTATTCTGCAGTTGAATTTTACTCGCCTCTTCACCATCTTCTCCCATATTCCATCTCAGCCTGAATTTCAGGCCAGGCCTTGTCTGGCTTTTTTGCCTTTGCACATGTTGACCCCTTGGTTCAGGAAAAATGACTGTTGCTCAGTGAAAGGAAGTATACAGACAGACATTTACGTGGTTGCAGTGTGTAACTAAAGATGCTAGGCCAGGCATCAGAAAATAGTACCTTATGAAGAATGAGATGTTTGTTTCAAAGTGCCTTTGGGATTTTCTGTATGTTTTTGACAACATTTGGATTAGCTATAGTTTAATGAGATATGGCAAATACAGTTATGTGTAAGCTTAAGATAATTTAAGAAGTTTGAAAACATTTTTTATCATTTTCATAGTTTTAAAACTAATTCTTTACAAAATATTTTGTCATGTAATTTTTCTCACTAAGAAGAAAATATTACGTTCACTGTTGTGCATGTGGAGTGACAAATGAAAAGGGATAGGACTAGTGCATGTTTTCTGTGATCTTTTATTAAATGTTAAGTATATACCAAAGAATAACTTATAAGAAACATAAAAATTATTAAATACCGTGATTATAACTGTTATGTGGCCAGCATGTATTTTAAGAAGCAGCCATTGCCTTTGGAGTCTCCTGTGTACTGTGTATTCCTCCCCCGTCCCCCCTACTTCTTCCTGTTACTCGCACTGCAGCCTTAGCCGATGATCAGTCCCTGGTCTTCTTTATAAATTTGTATCCCCACACAGTACATTGTTTTGGACTTAAAATAAATGGAACATGTAGAATGTATTCTTCATTCTTTTTTCACTCAACATTATGTTCCTGCGATATATCCTTACTGTAGAACATGGCTATAGTTTATTTATTTTCACTGCTGTATAATAATCCATTGAATAATCTTACCTTATAATAGACAAATATGCAAATTGACCGCACCTTCGCTACACCCAAGCCACGCCCACCAACCACGCCACGCCCACCAACCACGCCCACCAGGAAACCGTTGCAGGGACGTTGGGGTGCGGCCAAGCCCAAGGCTGGGAAAGCCTCGGGCGGAGGCTTTCTCGGCCTTGGGCACCAGCGGGGAGCCTGCGTGGATCGCAGGAAACTACTGGGGGTCGGCTCCTGCGATCCTTAGCAGGGATGCTGGGTGCGGCCAAGCCCAAGGCCACCGCCCGGGCCAAGCCCCAACCCTGAAAGAAGGCAGAAGGCGATGGCCACAGCCAAGGCCTGGGTCCCCGGTGCCGGCAGAAAACTGGTGCAGGCAGCCAGGTGAATGAAGGTCTATTGCACGAATCTTCGTGCAAACGGGCTACTAGTTATACTATAATTTAGTTGCTTGACCTTATTGTGTATATTTAACCTCTTTGAGCTTTAGTTTCCTGTTTGTAAAATGAAACCTTTAAGAGTCTTTAATTAGCAGCATCCCACTTTCAAGAATCAAATTATCTTATCAATTGAGAAGCCTTCAGCTCCAAGTGTTATCTGATACTCAAAAGCAAACTCTTCCTGCTTAAACAATACATTATTTAAGGTAATATTTCACATAATGAGAAATTCAGAAATGCAAAAGCATGGATGATCATTATCCCAGTGATGTTATGGAGGACTTGTGATCTTTCCATTTCTGGCCATTCACAGCATCAGCTCCTGTCTAAGGCTGATTTTCCTTGTGGTCAGAGGTGGCTGCAGGGGCAGAGTTGTGTGCTTCCTTCTATATGCTCTGTTCTCTCGTGCAGTATGCTGCATCCTTCCCTTCAGGTTGATCGAGCCAGCGTTGGTCTCCCTTTTCCAACCTGGACCAGTGGGCCAGTAACAACCTGCAGGGAAATGCATGCACTGATTGTTTGTCCAACCAATATTGCAGGGTCCGGGACCTGGGAGATGGAGTCAGCTTCTACTGGAAGATAAGGCTTTGGGAGGAGGTCTGGATGAATACATTCTGGTTTTCTTTTCTTGTTTTAAAAGAAGGAAGAAGGTTGGAGTGTGTGTGTATGTGTGTGTGTGGGCGGGGGGGGGGGGGGGCGTCGGGGTGGAGAATGTGTACAGTTATACTATACAGCATAGTAGGTATTCATTAAAGAAAGTAATTTCCATGTTAGACAATGAGGATCAATCCATGGTATAATTCTTTAAATATTTTAGTCTGATCAACTTCTTATTAAAGTAGCATATCCAGTTTTGTAAATAATAAGAAAATGTATGAGTTCCATAGAAAGTCAGGTACATGAAGCCAGGCACCAAAGTTTTATAAATTCTGTTTGGTGATGTTGTTTTGCCTATAGTATTTTCAAAATCTGATTTAAAATATTTTTCAATCTGACTTAAAATAATTTAATATTTTAAAGATGACATGGAAAGTCTAATTATGTTAATATTTTTAGCACAGTGAAATAAATCCATTTTAGTATTGACTAATATATTCCTTAAAATATTTATCCCTGGTATGTCACTGACATGTGTCAAGGCCTTTCATAGAAATCAGGGTCTTGATCTTCATTATTAAATTGGGAAATTAACATAATCTCCCAGATAACTGCATCATCAAAAATAGCATTTATTGAGCTTCTGTATTCTGCCAGGGACTGACCATCCAGATGGGTCAAGGAAGAAGGCCTTTAAGCTACTTCTTAAAAGTAGAGTAGAAGAGTAGAAGTTTGCCAGATAGAAGGATAGGATGTGATGAAAATTAGCATCTTGGGAAGAAGAAACAGCCAAGGCCGGAATATATAGAACAGCATAGAACATTTGGTGTATGGCAGGTTGCTGGGGTTTGGGAATACAGGAAGTGTGCCGGGAAAGCCTGGTATTTCATGCTTAAGAATTTGGACTTTATCTGTGGGACATGGGAGTCAATGAAAACTTTTTTAGATGAGAGTGATGATTACATTTATAATTTAGAACTATCATTGTAGGAGCAATAAGAATGAATGGAGCCCTGCCAGTGTTTTTAAGTGGTTAGAGCATCAGCCCATGCACTGAAGGGTCATGGGTTTGATTGCTGGTCAAGGGCACATACCTGGGTTGCAGGTTTGATCCCCATCCCCAGTTGGGGTGCATGCTGGAGGCAACCAATGGATGTTTCTCACATCAATGTCTCTCTCTACCCCCCTCCTCTCTACTTCCCTCCCTCCCTCCCTCCCTCCCTCTCTCCCTCCCTCTCTCTCTCTCTCCCTCTCTCCCCCTCCCCGCCCTCCCATTCTCCCCTTTCCCTCCTTCCCTTTCTTTCACTCTCTCTAGAAAATCAAGAGAAATATATCCTCAGATGAGGATTAACAGCAACAAAAGAGAATGAATGGAGAGGGTGGTGGGAACTAAGTGGTACCAGAATTACTTAGATAATTAATTTAGTAAGCAGTTTTTCTTTGGCTATGGAGAACTGATCTTTCAAAGGGTTTCTAGATATCTTATAGATTTTAAAGGGTTCACTTTGAAGAGAAATGTTAGCTTCAAATTTGGCAATTTCTGTTGAGTCTGATTCATTTTACCTACTCTAAATTGGGAGAAGAACAAGATGACAAATGCAGAGGAGAAACCAAGATGGCGACATAGGTAAACACCTAATCTGCAGCCTCGCACAACAATTTCAAAAATACAACTAAAAGTCAAAACGGACATCATCCAGAACCACAGGAAAGCTGGCTGACTGAAACGCCCACAACTAGAAGGAAAGAGAAAACCACAAGGAAAATCAGAGGAGCCGTAAAAGCCTGAGGTACGGAGACACGGGCGCGCGCGCGTGCGGGAAGGACGGAGCCGGAGAGGACGTGGCGGCTGAGTGCCTGGCCGGCGTTCTCTAGCGGGAAGGAGATAAAAGCTCCAGATTGCGCTGAACCCCAGCTCCGACTGCACTGAACCCCAGTTCCGGGTGAAACCCTGGGGACCCAGGCTCATACTGGGGGAATCTGGACTGTAAGGCGGAAACTCAGGGGAGCGGCGAAAGGCAGAGCTCCGGAGGCGCGCATGTGAATGCGCTCAGAGGATGGACTGTTGACTGTGCCGCTGAATTGCACTAGCGGGAAGGAGACAAAAGCTCCGGACAGCGCTGAACCCCAGCTCCGACTGCACGGAACCCCAGTTCCGGGCGAGACCCTGGGGACCCAGGCTCATACTGGGGGAATCTGGGCTGTAAGGCGGAAACTCAGGGGAGCGGCGAAAGGCAGAGCTCCGGAGGCGCGCATGTGAATGCGCTCAGAGGATGGACTGTTGACTGTGCCGCTGAATTGCCTTAGCAGGAAGGAGACAAAAGCTCCGGACGGCGCTGAACCCCAGCTCCGACTGCATGGAAACCCAGTTCCGGGCGAGAATCTGGGAATCCAGATTCATTGGGGGAGAGACTAGACTGTTTGGCAGCAGGCGAAACTCCAGGGCGCCTTTCTCTCAGAGGTGCTTGCAGGGAGTACAGAGGGACACTGAGGGACACTGAGACCCAGGAACCTCATAGGGTGGGGCTGACGGGAAGCCAAGGCTATAGGCTCCACCCTGAAACTCCGCCCCATCCAAGCTGAACACAGAGGCTTTTACAATTTTGCAAGTCTAGTTGAATAAGGCTGTCTCCCGGCGTAGACACAGCTGATCCTCACAGCCAATTGGCCTGGAGGTCAAATCCTCCCAGTGTACCAACAGCAATCAAGGCTTAACAACACCAAGACTTTGCACTAAGCCCACAAAGGGGGGTACCAAGAGCGACCACCTAGGGCGATTGGGGAAGCTGAGCTACCGGCCCCTATAGGTCACTGACCACACAAAGCCACTCCATCAACACTGGGAGGCAGCCAAAATGTGGAGACACCGAAGCAGGTCACGAATAGAAGAGATGGAGGAAAGTAAACTAATGGACGACACAGTGTTCAGAACCACATTTATAAGGTTACTCAAGAATCGTCTAAAAACCGCTGAGAAACTTGAAGAGACCTTCAAGGACCTTAATGAGAATACCAAAAAAATGGAAAAGGACCAGTCAGAAATTATGCATACACTGTCTGAAATAAAGAATATACAGAAACTCAACTGTAGATCACCGTACCCCAAGAGTCAAACCAAAGATCTGGAACATGAGGAAGCAAAAAACACCCAACCAGAGAGGCGGAAAGTAAGAAGAATCCAAAAGTGTGAGGATAGCGTAAGGAGCCTCTGGGACTGCTTTAAGCACACCAACATCCGAATTTTTGGGGTGCCAGAAGAAGAGAAAGAGCAAGATACTGAAAACCTATTTGAAGAAATAATGACAGAAAACTTCCCCCACCTGGTGAAAGAAATAGACTTGCAAGTCCAGGAAGCGCACAGAACCCCAAACAAGAGGAATCCAAAGAGGACCACACCAAGACACATCATAATTAAAATGCCAAGGGCAAAAGACAGAGAATCTTGAAAGCAGCAAGAGAAAAACAGTTACCTACAAGGGAGTACCCATACGACTGTCAGCTGATTTCTCAACAGAAACTATGCAGGCCAGACGGGAGTGGCAAGAAATATTCAAAGTGATGAACAACAAGAACTTACAACCAAGATTACTCTACCCAGCAAAGCTATCATTCAGAATTGAAGGTCAGACGAAGAGCTTCACAGACAAGAAAAAGCTAAAGGAGTTCACCACCACCAAATCAGGATTACATGAAATGCTGAAGGTATTCTTTAAGAAGAGGAAGAAGAAAAAAAAGGTAAAAGTAAAAATTACGAACAACAAAAAGACATCAAATACATACCTACCAACAAGTGAATCTAAAAATCAAGTGAATAAAAAAATTTGAAGAACAGAATGGACTGGTGAATATAATAGAATCAGGGACATAGAAAGGGAGGCGACAGTTCTCAGGGGGAAAGGGGTCTGAGGGGTGCAGAAAGAGATTGGACAAAAATCTTACACCTATGGATAAAGACAGTGGCGGGGGGGGTAAGGGTATGGGGTGGGGTGGGGAATCAGGTGGAGGGGAGCTATGGGGGGGGGAAGAGGAACACTTGTAATAATCTGAACAATAAAGATTTATTTTTTTTAAAAAAGATGACAAATGCAGGAGTCAGTACTCCCAAATTCTGTATCTGGATATTCCAGGACAGAACTGGACATAGTCCAGGGAATGCTTTACCCACAGCGCTTGCACTCTCCTTGGTTTTAGGATGGCCAACCATCACAAGAATTATTTGGAAAAAATTTAGATAATGGAGAACAAATAATAATTTAAAAACTGAAAAAGCATAGTGTAACTCTGTGTTTGGACATCATTATAGAGGTCATTATGTATATTATTGACATAAAATTAGATATCTATTGGGTGTACTAGGTATATGTAAATAGAGAGATGTCTAAAAGAATGATCACCAAAATGTTCATAGTGTTCATCTCTGAATGATGAATTTAAAGGTGATTTTTATTTCTTTGTAGCTTTCTGAGTGCCTGATTTGTTTTTTTTACAATGCATGTATAGATTTATTACAGTCGACCAAAGAAAATCAATAGGGCTATCTTCATTTTGAGAAGTATTTAAGATACTAACTGCACTCTTTAAGCAAAGTGGAAGATAAAACTTCCTATATCTCTGAAGATCTGACTCCAAGTGGAATGTATTAACTTATTTAAATAACTGTTCAGAATTGAAGAATTGGTCAGCCTTAGGGGCTATAGAGAGGGCAGTCATATGTTGATATAACTATACTGCATTTCCTAAAATCATTTGATCATGAGACCCTCTTTTCATGGAATCCCTCTGGAACACACTTTGAGAAATATTCCATTAAACATTTGATTTGCACAGTTTCTCTTTCTCTAGATTTCATGCACCAAGCAACCTTCTAATTAAGGCTTTCCATGTGGTCTACATGGAGAGAAAACTTAAAATTTTAAGTTGTAATTGTAAGTAGAATATTAGGGGCTTAATATTAAAATTAAATATTTTAATTAATATTAGGGGCTTAATATTAAAACTTAAAATTGTAAGTAGAATATTAGGGGCTTTTGAGTTATTTCTCATTTTCAAGTTAACAAATTAGAATTAAATGCCGCAGTTGAGGTTGAAAAGAAGGGGGAACAAATCTACCAGGTTTCTTCTATTTGGTAAGTTAAGAGAGACATCCTGCCGGCCAGTGTGCCTCAGTGATTGAATGTTCACCCATGCACCAGGAGGTCATGGTTTGATTCTTGGTCAGGGCACATGCCCAGGTTTTGGCATCCCCACCAATTAATGATTCTCTTTTGTCGATGTTTCTATCTCTCTCTCTCTCTCTCTGAAATCAATAAAAGAAAAAGAGACATCCTTCCCATTTTTTTCACACCTCTTTTTGATAAATAAGCCCCAAAGACTTCCTACTAAAGTGTTAAATTGATAGATAAAATTTAAGGGCTTATTGCCTCATTGATTTTTTTTCTTATTTCTGATTTTATTTTCCTGAACCAGAAAAGATTTACTTCCTATTTAAAGAGTGTTCTGAAACATCTACCTATGGCACCCAAGCACCATTTTTATGTATTAAAAAATTGCAGGCTTGGCTTTGCATGCTATGAACACTTACCTCTTTTTTTTTTTTTTTAAAAAAAACCTTTTTATTTTTATTTAGTTATAAATAACATGCCAATTTACCCATTTAAAGTGTACAATTCAGTGGTTTTTAGAGCATTCAGAAAGTTATGCAACAAAATCCATTTTAGAACATTTAATCACCCTAGAAAGAAACTCCATACCCATTTGCAGTCACTTCCTATTTCTCCCAACCCTCCTAGCCTCAGGGAACCATTAGCCTACTTTTGTCTCTATAGAGTTATGCATCCTGGCTTTTTCATACAAATGGAATCATATATATGTGTTCTTTTGTGACTGCCTTCTTTCCATTAGTATGTTTTTTAGGTTCAATCGTGTTGCTGAATGTATCACTACTTCACTCCTTTTTATTAACGAATATTTAAATAATGTTCCAACATTTGCCTGTATGCCCATTTTGTTTATTCATTAGTTGATGGACATTTGGATTATTTCCACTTTTTGGCTATTATGAATAATGTTGCTATTATGAATAATGCTACTCACAAGTTTTTGTGTGGACATACGTTTTTATTTCCCTTGTATATATACCTAGGAGTGAAAATGCTGGATCACATTGCAACTTTGTTTGACATTTTGAGGAACTGCCAAGTTTTTTTCCAAAGCATTTTAACCATTTTATAGTCCCACCAGCATTACAGTATATGATGGTTCCAGTTTCTCCTCCTCACCAGACCTTACTATGTCTTTGATTTCAACAGATATGACATCCTAGTGGATGTGAAGTGGTATCTCATTGTGATTTTGAATTGCACCTTACTCTTGAATGGTACTTCATTTTTCAAATGTTTACGCTCAATATCATTTTTATATACTGCTATCTATTCAAACTTCAGTTTCATCTCAAAAGTATGCATACAGAGCAATGGATTTAAAGCAACAGTAGATGAATCAAAAAAGTTGATTTTTTTTATATTTTTATTTTTTGCATTTTAAAGGCACAGCATAAGGCAGATTCCATTAAGCATTTCATTTAGGGTGGAGTTGAGTTTCAAATACATTTGGGGGCTAATCAATAGGAACTTTGATCTGAGAGAGTTAACTGACTCAGTGGTTATCTACCTACTTTGCAAAGGGAATCTGGAATCTGACTTATAGACCTACTTGAGAGTACAGTAGAAAATATACCAGGTTCTCTTAACAGGTCCTGTTACTTGGTAACAAGATACAGCCCTAGAATGCATTGATAATGTGCCTCCTTCCCTGTGAATGATTTGTTACACCCAAATATTTTTTTAATGGATTTAACCATTTTACAAATGTAATAATAGTTAACATTTCCTGAACATTTACTGTATCAGGCACTATGGTAAATACTTTATGTGAATTATCTTTCAGTATTTTCCAATACTTTTTCATAATTGGCATCCATTGAAAATTATATATAAGGAGGTAAATGCACGAGGCTGATTAAGGCCAAGTATGACTGGCTGAAGGACTTAAGCATCTAACATTCCCGACCTCTGTAAAGGCTGGACAGGTTTGATATCTTGTAATCTGTGTCCTCTGTGGCATCTAGGTTGGAAAAGTCAGTTTTAGCTGTAAAAGAAGCTTAAGTTGTATAGACTACATTTTTTGCATTTTACAGATAAGACCAAGAATTAACTTGCTTAAGAACAAAGAGCTAAGATATGGAGACTATAAGTTATTAAAATGAAAAACATCCTAAATCATAATAAAACTAGAGATCCAGTGCACAAATTTGTGCACGGGTGGGGTCCCTTTGAGTGGCCTGTGGAGATGGGCCCCAGCTCACACCCCCAGCATCCCAGCCCTGCAGCCCCGCCTGGCACCCCGCCTTGGCCTAGCGCCACCCCCTCACCTGCTCCACCATCCCGCCTGTGAGGCAATTTATCAGGGCCAGCCTTCTCGCTGCCGCCGCTGGTTGCCATCTGTGGAGCAGTTGGGCCCCTGCTTGCACCTGCCTTGACCTGGTGCCACCCGCTCACCTGCTCCACCATTCCACTGTGGTCCTGCTCTTGTCGGGGCCCATCAGGGCCGGCAGTGCCTCCACTGCCGTCCGCTGCCAGCATCGCGTCACCTGCCATGTTCCGCGCTGCCCCCTGGTGGTCAGCGCACATCATAGCGAGCGGTCGAACGACCACCTGAGGGGACAGTTTGCATATTAGGCTTTTATTATATAGGATATGCAGTACTTTACATAAGGAATGTGAGATAAGAGTAAACTCAGCTTTTAAATCAATGAGTTTTTAATAATGATTTTAACATGACTAACACATAACCATTTTTATAAAATACATACACCTATGTTTAAAGTCTTTAAGGATGAGGTTTACTCAACTAATTCTCAAGGAATAACTTTTCACCACTACCCCCAAAAGAGAAAAAGCCAAATTAGGTATATATACTGTTCAGTTATTTAGCCTAAAATTCCATTATAAATTCATTTGGTGATAATTTGTACTTATAAAAATAATTTTGTAGTGAGTTTGGGTGACAGCAATGATAATTATGAAGATAATAGCATATTTACATCCATGTAATTTATTACATCTCTTTGATTATGAAAACACATGGATATGTTAAAAAATTTCAAGTAAGAGAAGCATATATAATAAATTATATTACTTTCCCACTACATACTCCTAGTTCCACTTCCTAGAGATAATGCCATTTATAATTATTTGATTGTCCTTCCAGATATTGGCCATATATAAAATATACATATATTTAAATGGCATGTATGTCTATTGTATTTTATTTTAGGTGATAATTGCTAGAGGTTGGCTAACCATAGCAGCAAAGATAATCTCTAGTATTTGCAGGAGTTCACCCTATTGTCTGCCTGACGATGTAGCTATGTAATGAGCTGCTAATGCCTGACAGAAGCCATCGGTACTTCATTTAGCTTTAGCTGATGGTTGGTAGTTTAAGAACATGTTGAGCTGCATCCTGTGAGTTTAGCTTCCATTCCTATGATGGGGGTTGATGATTGGTGATAGAATATACAACAAGATGATAAAATGGGGCTCCTCTGTGATATAAGTGCAATTGTGATTTAATTTATTGTGGCTTGGAGTTTAGAATGCTGGTATGATTCGATTAATTGAGGGAATTCCTGTGAGAATGCTATATTTACTCTTTACTGCTCTGAAATTTTAGAATGAAGAAACTATTGCTACTGTATTAGAAAATAATAAAATGCATTGAAATTTAAAAAATGTAAATTTGCTAGTGATTGGAAAAAAACCAATAATTTTTTATTGAATCTCAGAATATTTGGTTGATTTTTAAAGTGAACTCAGCCAGAGTTCCTGGGTAAAGTCAGCGAATTACAGTGTATTGGTAAAGGCGCTTTCACATTTTTACAATGTGAACATTGGATGAAGCTTTTCCACGTTTAGGAAGAAGGATCAAAAGTAACTGGGGAAGGATTATGCTGCTGGTAGGCGTTGACGTGTAATGTACTTGGTGTTCTTTGATCTGATAGCTCATGATAGGTTTAGTTGGTTACCATGGTTTCGTTTCATTTCCTGCAAACCTTCTTGTTGTGCTATTTGGAATAAGTGGAAAATAATGTTCTGCAGAAAAATTTTTGAAAAAGGGTTTCTGCTTCTCTTAGTTAAGATTATGCATTACTCTTTGGGAAATTTTCTGGATATAAGAGTATGTGAATAACACATGTGTTGACAATTGAATTTAGTAGTCCTGCAATATCAGGATTGTTATTGATAAAAAGGATAGCATAATTTACTTCAAAAATGTAATACCATGTCATCAGTGCCATAAGCTTTTTTAAAATATTGGTATAATCCAGTTTATATGAAGGATCCTTAGGTCAAGTATGCTTTAATAAAACAAACTGTCGAAAGTAATTGATATGTCACAGTAGGGAGTGGATAGTTTAATATAAGGCACTCCTTACTTGAATAAAATAGATGTGTTTCTGAAAATGGTTGCAATTTGAAATGTAAATGCGCAAGAGTTCATAGCTGTTTTAAAAGATTTAGTTTTTTTCCTAACATATATACAACACAGAAAACATTTAATGTAAAAAGCTGAAGGGAAAGCAAAAAAATCACCTATAATCGTACTACCTAAAGACAACAAGCACTGTAAGAATTGTAGTGTAACTCTCATACTTTCCTGGGATAAAGAGATGGTTCCATACCAAGTATCCTTTCTATGGTATACTTTTAAAATTAGCTATATATCATGAATATTTTCCATGTCAGTAAATTTGTGGAAAGTTTGCTATTTGAATTAATTCTTTGTAAGGTCAAGTTTTACATTGTAAATTAAAAACTCTGGTTTTCACTTACTATATTTACTTATTTAAATTTAGGCCCATCATAAACTTTTGTTTTTTATTACAATGTACAATATAGAAACTGTAAAATGCAGAAATGTAGGAAAAAGAAATATATTACCGGTCTCATTGGCCACAAAGTAAATACACACATACACAAATATTTTGGCAACAAGGTTTTATTGTGGTTTCTTTTCTTTTCTTTTTTCTTAGAGGAAGGGATGGGGAGAGAGAGAGGGAAACATTGATATAAGAGAGAAACATCAATCAGTTGCCTCCTGTACATGTCCTGACCAGGGATGGAACCTGCAACCTGGATATGTGCCCTGAGCCCACCTCCTTTTGGTGTATAGGGCTATGGACCAACTAACTGAGCCACGGCAGCCAGGGCTGGTTACTTGGTGTATGTGTATGTGTACACACACACACACACACACACACACACACACACACACACACACTGAGTGGCCAGATTATTATGATCTCTGAACGCATAATAATCTGGCCACTCGGTGTATATCCTGTATAATACAAGGCTAATATGCAAATTGTCCCCTTGACCAGGAGTTCGACCAGCAGGCAGGCCGGCCAACTGCCAATGTTTCCTCCCCCTGGCCAGGCTGGCCGGACCCCACCCATGCATGAATTCATGCACCGGGCCTCTAATATATATATAGAGAGAGTGGCCAGATTATTATGCATTCAGAGATCGTAATAATCAGGCCAGTCAGTATGTGTGTGTGTGTGTGTGTGTGTGTGTGTGTGTGTGTGTGTGTGTATATTCTTGGCCACAATCAAGTGTAGTAAAAAAAAAATTATAATGATACTCTTCTGGGTGCTGGGGATACAAGGATGAATAAACAGTCAAGATCCCTGGCCATATGGAGTTTATCAGGGAGTGAGAGGATTAGACTGTAATGAGATTGTCCCATATATAGAGTTAAAACTGAGACAAGTGCTATGGAGGGAAAAGGACAGGAAGTATGACTGTATAAAGGAAAATCTGATCTAAATTCAAGGAGTTTAGTAAGATGGGTTTCTGTCTGATTTTGTCTGATTTAGAGGTAGGTCCTTCATTTTGGGAAATACTGTAAGCTGCTGCTTCTCCCCCTCACCCTATGACCACACACCTCTTTGCCTTGCTAGTCCCCGAAGACAGTGAATTGTGGTCAGTTCGGAGGAGCCTATTCGCTCTAGTTTGTCAGAGCTCTTGTTGTTTAGCAAGCTCTCAGTTCCATTGTAATTTCTCTGTGTGTGTGTTTATCAAGTTACATGTTTGTTTCCACAATAAAAGGACATATATCTGTAGTTCATCTGGCCACTAGACAGGTGATGAAACCTTTCAAGGAATACTTTCAACCCATGGAGCTGAACTTTGAAGTATTTTAATTTTCCTCCCAGTAGAGCTAACATATCTTAGAAATGTCTGGATAAATACATTTATATTTGTATATCTCTTTTATACACCACATCCACAAAACATGTGGACACAGATTTCTTTCTTTGAAGATAATTTTGTCATAATTCTAGGACAAATATCAATCTTTTGTCATTTATACTGTCAGCTATTCAAGGATAGGCTTCTGTCTTGTCAAAGTACAGAGCATTAGTACATTTTCCCTCAGAGTATATTGTGCAAAATAATAAATATGCAGTAAGTATACAAATTGATTAAGATATTGCTTATTTTGGGAAAAAATATCTTTTTATTCTTTAAGTTTTAGTGGATTTTATAAACTGGAACACCCATTTAAATAAGAAAGAGCATGGGGTTCCAAACAATTATACAGCTTTTTCTAGTTAGATTTTGCCAGAACACACAGATTTCAGAATTTCGGAACACACCAATTTTAGATTTACCAGAATATAGCAATAGAAAATGGGAAAAGAAACTTCTCTCTTTTTTTTGCTTCCCCCTCCCTCCCCTATTTTTCAGATTTATTTATAAGCTATTTTACTAAAGCATATACACATATATATACTAGAGGCCCGGTGCATGAAAATTCATGCACTGGAGTGGGGGGGTCCCTCAGCCCGGCCGGCTCCATCTCACAGTCCGGGAGCCCTCGGGCAGGAGGCAACCCGGCGATCAGGGGAAGGCGATGCCCCCATCACATCTCTGTGGCTGCCACTGCTGGCAGCGCAAGCCTCGGCCGGCCCTGGGCGGCTGGGCAGCCGCCATCCGAGGCTTGCCTGCACCTCGGGCCAGCCCTGGGCAGCTGGGGGGCTGAGGGCAGGTCCAGTCCCACTGTGCGCCTGCCACCCCTGGCTGGGCTGAAAGGACTGTGGGACTCCGGCGGCAGGCACAAGGAGCGGCTGCCACCACCCACCGCGGGGCTGAAAGAACTGGGGGATTCCGGTGGGGACTGAGGGGACTGGGCACCGCCATGTTTGTGATGGCATGATGGTCAATTTGCATACTCCCTCTTTATTAGATAGGATATATTGTATATATATACATATATATGATTTGAATATCAATATAACATAAAAGTATAATTTATACCATTTTAAGCATTAATATCAACAACCATTATTTATATGGTTGATATTTAACTAGTTAAAGTTTAACTAATTGAGTCTGACTTTTAAACAATAAATGTCATGAATTTTGAAGATGTGAAGAAAAGAGATTTGTGGTTTTCTTTTTTACAAACTTAACCTTTGTCATATTGAATACATAGAGAGGATAATCAGTTATGCAGCAGTATCCAAATCTGTTTACGGAATAGAAACCAGGCTCTTTATCAAGAGTATGTTTTTTCCTTATTAATTTTAGATTTGGCCTTTGTGACTTTTCATTTTTCAACTGATATGTTGAAGCCAAAAATAATTGAAGTCTTTATAAATGCCATGTAAGCATTCATAAATGTGACTTTAGAGTCCAATATAGGTGTTGTTTTCAGTGCATTGGTGAAGCCTTTTATTTTCCATTTCACCAGACAATATCTCTGTCGGGATTCAATCATATTCATGTCTGTCCTGTAACTAAAAATATTAGTAATTTTCAGTTCTCCTCAGTCAGAAATAATTTCTATTAGTTGAGCTGAGGGGAAAATGGACAGTTTCATATATATTCTATATAATAAAAGGCTAATATGCAAATAGACCGAACTGCAGAATAACCGAACAATGGTCGCTATGACATGTGCTGACCACCAGGGGGCATGTGCAGAGCATGGCGGAATTCGGCTGCAGCGGGATGCAGGAGAGCGCAGGGCATCAGACCAAGGCAGGGCGCTGGTCACTGTCATCGGGATGAGCCTCTGGTGGTTACTGAAAATTCCTTGCTCCTGTGTGCCGCAGTCCTGCCTGGCACTCGCACCTGCTGCCGGCGCCGGCCCCGCTCGCACCCGCTGCTGGCGCCCGGCACTGGTCCCAATCGCTTGGCGCCGTCAGCGGGTGTGAGCAGTGGCTTCCAGCCCCGATTGCCCCTGAGGGCTTCTCCACCTCCCCTTGCTCCTGAGGGGTGATTGGGGCAGTAGCCGCTCGCACCCACTGATGGCGCCGGCCCCAATCACTCCGTGCCATCAGCGGGTGCGAGCGGGGCTGGTATCGTCAGCGCGAGGGAGCGGCAGCAGCAGGAGCTGGGCTGCCGGCAAACATGGGACTGGGGGCTGTGGAGGGAGGGGCCAGGCGGGGGCGCAGAGGATGGGCCGAGACCCACCCCTGTGCCCACCGCAGCCTTGTGGCCCACAGTTACTTTTCAAGGTGCACGAATTTGTGCACTAGGCCTCTAGTGTATGGATAATTATAGTAGAATTTTTCAAATTTCTGAAACGTGCCACGGATAGAGAGGTTTTCTTATCCAAAGAGATGTACTGGTATTTGGATTTGCTAAGGAAAGGGTAGTCATGGGAGTTCCCTTGTACATAAGTCACTTTTCCCATGCTGCTTTCAAGATTCTTTCTTTGACTTTTGACAGTTTGATTATGTGTCTCGGTATGGACCTCTCTCAGTTCACCCTGGTTGAAGTTCTTTGAGCTTATTGAATTTGGGTGTCAGTTTCTTTCCTCTGATTTGGGATGTTTTCAGCCATTGTTTCTTCAGATAAGCTCTCTGTCCCTTCCTCCCATCTGCTAGGAGTTTCACTTTCCTTCCTTCATTCTTCTTTTCGTGGCTCTGTCTCAATAATTTGAAATGCCTTTTTTTCAATTTTGTTGAGTCTTCTGCTTGGTCAGGTCTGATGTTTAATATTTTTAATCTCTGTATTAATGAGCTTCAAATTTTGTTTTGTTCTTTTCTATCATTTCTATCTCTTTGTTGATCCTTTGGTTTTGTTCATGCATCATTTTCCTGATTTCATTTAGTTGTCTGTGCTCTGTTTCAGATAATTGAAATCCTTTAAGAAATTATTTTGAATTTTTTGTCAGGTCATTAATAGATCTGTTCCTCTGGGGTTGGTTTCTGGAGATTTATTTTTGTTCCATATATTGGGCCATGTTTCCCTGGTTCTTCATGATTTTATTTTATTTTATTGTTGAGTTTTATGCATTTTTAAAAACAGCCACTTATCCAAGTTTTTATAGGCTGACTTCATACAGAGGAAAACCTTCACTAATCAGCCCAGGTAAAGATTTGGGGGGCCAGGTAAAGATTTGGGGGGTGTTATGTGATTTCTCTGGGCTTGTGTGTGTGTGATTTACCCATTAGAGTGGTTGCCAGTTTGTCCTAATCTCTTATACCATTTGGTGTCTGTGGTACTGCAGGTTCCTTTTTACTCCCCTGGTTCTCAGTAGCCCCATAGGATCCAAAGTATGCCAGCTCCCTGTAAGCTCCCCAGATCAAGCAAGACAGATACCAGTCCCCTGGGCAGCTTTCTGCAAAGCTGGGCACATGTCCCACTCTTCTCCCTCCCTCATGAGGGAGAAGTAACAAGTTGTGCACCTTCTCCTGATTAATAAATCTGATTGCACCAAATCAAGCCAACGTTTTTCTGGGGCACCACAGGCTCTCTGCTGTTGCTGCAAGCTGCCCCTGCTTTCCCTTGCTTTCAGCACACCCCAGCACTCAAACTGCCAGTTCCATTAGCACTCTAAATTAGGCAAGATGGTAACCAGTTCTTTGGACGGCCCTCCGAAAAGCCAGAATTTTAGACACACGTTCCACTGTTCTCCCTGCCCCTCCTGCCAACACCCAGAGAGAAGCCACAAACCAAGCTGAGCTATGCTGACTTGAGGAAGGGGCAGTCGTGGATAAAATAAAAGAGCTCTTCTCCTCTGTTTCAGTGTAGTTGTTCTTGGCGTTGTGCTTTCCTGGGGTGCTACAATTTCTTAAATGGTTTCTGAAGATCTCATACAAGAATTTTGGTCCATATATTATTGCTAATTCAGTGTCTTTGAGGGGAACAGGGACTGGGACTTCCTATTCCTCCATCTTGCTCTTGTATAGTGTTTTTTATACACATGACCCTTATCAAATATACTGACTGGTTTGTCCTCCCTCCCACCCCTCCTTAAATTGTCCGGTGTACCCTGAGTCTAGGAGAACAGTTCTCTTATGAATATCTCATGTTGTCCTCAAGTTAAAATAGCTGCCCTGTGGCTCTTGTCATTGTTCGGAGGGAGTGTTCCTCCCTCCTCCTGATGCCCATCTGCTCCTTTCAGACAATTGTGTTAGCTTTTGGCTCTGCGTCTGCTTTCAGTGGTGGTCATTCTGCAAGCTACAGATTAACTCCTCTTGCGAGGTCTTTCAGAATTTTTCCTAAGGGTTGGAATAGATGTTTTCTGCCAGATTTTAAAGCTTGCTAAGAAATCTATCCACAAGTTAGGCATTTTTATTTTCAGGGATGGTACTTCCTCTTCAAGCTTATACTTGGTTCTCTCTCTACTGAATACATTTCTGCCTGGTACTGATCATATGGTTATTCATTTCTTTTCTGAAAAAATCTCCACATATTCCCTGAGTATACCTAGGAACAAGGTATCAGTAATACTCTATTTACATGGCTGTCTGTCCTTATAAATGAATTGAGGTATTCCAGGGTAGGAATTAAGTCTTATCTTGGTTTCCTTGAACATCATGCAGTGCTTGACATACAGTATATTGGGCTTATTTAATAAAATTGCATTGTCAGATTTAGAATTTTTCCCTATGATAAGGAACTAAATAAGGAACTAAAAAAAGCCATTTTCCCCATTCTATTTATTGCTCTTATCTAAGGATCTCTTAAGTGGACAGATATTTATGATTCCTTTGTTGTGTTACTCTAAAAGATACATAACCCAATTATTGGACTTTTAATGACTTTTTTGGCCCTGTGGTTCTAAATATAAATAAATAAGTACATATGGTTGTAGTTCAGAACATGGCTTTGCAATCAGACAGACAGTCCTGAATTCAAATCTATTTCCAACACTTTCTGAATGACTCAAAAATATTAAATAGAATTATTAAGATGAACACACACAGATATATTATAAGCTTTTTACTTATTAGCCAACAAATGCCAACTCTGGCTTTTCTGATCATTCTTTTTTTCCAACTAACAGATTGATTATATATGATGCCTAATGTCTTCCTTAGAGACAAGAAGCTACATAAAAATAACCCCAGAAACAGGCCCTGGCCGGGTAGCTTAGTTATTTAGAGTGTTGCCCCTATACACCAAGGTTGTGGGTTCAATTCCTGGTCAAGGTACATAGAAGAATCAACCAATGAATACATTAATAAATGGAACAACAAATTGATGTTTCTCTCTTAGTCTCTCTCTCTCTCCCTCCCTCCATCCCTTCCTCCTTTCCCTCTCTCTCTGAAAAAAATTAGTTTATTGCTTTTCACAGCTTGAAATCCTGATCTGGTTGTATTTAAAATCTGATGAGAACAGTATCTATTAGTTTAAAGTAAGTCTTTATATTAGAAACCAAGACAACTAAACACACAGGAATATATGCTGTAGAATTCCATTTATATAAAATGGTAGAAAATTATAGTGATAGGAAGTGTTTGGATAGGACAAGGGGCAGAAGAATAGGGTAAGGTGTAAAAGGACATGAGGCTACTTTGGGGGGTGTTGGAAATGTTCTGAATCTTGACTTTGAAAGTAGCAAATTAGAAGTTGATTTTAGTAATATAGTTAGATTCAAGTACTATCAGTTCAATAATTGGGGGCAATGTAGATCAGGGAGAGACAACTCAAAGCCTGTAGCAACCTCTGGGATAGTTCTGTATTCAGACACTAAAATTTTAGTAGTAGTATATACATGATAATGAACCTGAGTCTTCAGGTTGAAATTGTGGTTTGTATATGATTCTGAGAATTGTGCAGTTTATACAGAAATGATTAAATAAAAGCATTTTGTTGTTTAAAGGAATTAAATAGCAATCTGGAAGATAAGTATATGAAGGTATGTATTTGTTTTTGTAGTACACACCACTTGTGTACATGTGTAGAACTCTGCAAGGACTCACACACATATATAGCTCCATGCTTTTGTAGACTTTAGTGGCTTTTTATCTTTAAGTAGTAGACTCATGAAAATAAGATTTTATAAGCTTTTAGTGGGGCTGATCACCAACTCTTAAATAAGCCACATCTGTTAATTATACAAATAAATTGACCATCTCTGGACCTAACCTGGTTTTGCGAAGATTGTAATGTGTTTTACAATACTTTTTATAACTAAACATATATTTACTTATTGACTGGGCATAATACTTAATATTGTTTCTCTGATTTAATGAAAACAGAGGATAGCAGAAGTTACTAAAATTGATTCACTATATTAGAAAAGTTGTTTTTCATTTACTGCCAATTGTAATTATACTAGTAGAAAGCAGTTTCATGCTATACAGTTCATCACACGAAGAGCATTACAGTTCTGTATGTGACAAATACTGTATCATAATTATTGCTTTTTAAAAAATTACACCCAACAAAAGTCTAGTAATCTCAATTTTGGAAGGACTTTGTTACTCACATGTAGTTTTTTTAGAGTACTTTTTATTGTTATATTTAGGTGGCCAACTTAGAGGAAAGTATTAATGAAGTCTTTACTAATCTATTCAACAGCCATTTACTTAAGGCCTAATATGTGCCCAGCACTGTGCCAGTCTCTAGTGCTTTTAACAGTGAAACTAATAACTGATTCTTAAGCGCTCAGGGCTTGCTAGAGTGTTTGGACTTGTTCTTATAGGCAGTAGTGAACCATTAACAATTTTCAAGAGGGAAAAGGATGTCATAGGCTCTCTCTTGGAATAAACTTCAGTGTATGTAAGCAGAATGGGTGCAGTTTGCATAGATTCAGAAAGGTCAATCCTATCTAGTAAAAGAGTAATATGCAAATTGACCATCACTCCAACACACAAGATGGCCATCCCCATGTGGTCAAAGATGGCCGCCCCCATGTGGACACAAGATGGCCACCACAAGATGGCTGGCAGGGGAGGGCAGTTGTGGGGGGGGGGGAAATCAGGCCTTCAGGGGAGGGCAGTTGGGGGGGACCAGGCCTGCAGGAGAGGGAAGTTGGGAGGGACTAGGCCTGCAGGGGAGGGCAGTTGGGGGGGGAACCAGGCCTGCAGGGGAGAGCAGTTGGGGGGGACCAGGCCTGCAGGGGAGGACAGTTGGGGGCAACCAGGCTGGCAAGGGAGGGCAGTTGTGGCTTACCAGGCCAGCAGGGGAGGGCAGTTGTGGGTTACCGGGCCAGCAGGGGAGGGCAGTTGGGGGCGATCAGGCTGGCAGGGGAGGGCAGTTAGGGGCAATTGGGCTGGCAGGGGAGCAGTTAGGCATCGATCAGGCTGGCAGGGGAGTGGTTAGGGGGTGATCAGGCTGGCAGGCTTAAACGGGCAGTCGGGTCTAGGAAATCTTGAGGTTTCCCAGATTGGAGAGGGTGCAGGCTGGGCTGAAGGACAACTCCCCCCCCCCCATGCATGAATTTTATGCACCAGGCCTCTAGTCAGTAAATAACAGTTTAAGTATAAAGGGAGATTGAAGAATCTCATATAATTGTGAAAGTTTGGTAGGGTTGACTATGTGGGTGGTGGTAAAGGAATGGTTTGCTGAAGGGGAAGAAGATCTGAGAGGGTTGGTAAGTTTGGTTGGGGACCTGTTGAGTTGGCAGTGCTGAGGGAGGCCTCGGAGAAGGGTGTACATGAACACACGTTGGGCTGGGAGGCCTTCCAGGGAAAGACCATAGAGCAGTCCTATCAATGGAGAAAAAGAACCATTTTACTTTAAATAGTGAATTGAATTTTTTTATTTTCTTTTTTTTAGCCTACCTATTTTACTGTTGAGGAACTTGGACCTCTTCAGTTGCTGCATCTATAATGTAAGGGGATTGGATTAGATTGGCATTTCTCAAACTTTACACCACATAGGAATCACCTTGGGATCTTGTTAGCAAGGCAGATTCTGAACCTGAAGGTCTGGGGGGTGGGGAGGGTGGGACCCAGGGGCCTGGATTTCCAACAAACATTACCAAATTTATATATATACTAGAGGCCCGGTGCATGAAATTTGTGCATGGGTAGGGTCCCTAGGCCTATCTGGTGATCAGGGCCGATCAGGGCCTTCCGGCTGCTGGTCAGGGCCTTCCTTCATTTCACGCTGCCTCCTGGTGGTCGGTGCACATCATCGCGAGCGGTCAAACTCCTGGTCGGTCGAACACCTGAGGGGACAATTTGCATATTAGGCTTTTATTATATAGGACTAGGGGCTCGGTGCACGAAATTCGTGCACTGAGGGTCGGGGGTCCCTCTCATACTGGGAGCCCTCAGGGGATGTCCTACTGATGGCTTAAGCCCGCGCCCCACAGGGAGCGGGCCTAAGCCGCAGTCTGGCCTCCCTTTGTGGGAGGCAACCGGGCTGATCGGGGAAGGCACCAGCCCCTCCAGCTCCCTCTGATCACCGGCTCAACCCTGCCCAGGCCTGCCCAGACCGAAAGCCTCTTGGGCAGGAGCAGAAACCCAGCTCCCTGCGATCAATTGCAGGGGGTCCCCTCCTGCTCAGGCCGAAAGCAGACCCCCAGCTCCCTGTCCAGGCGATCAATCACAGGGGGTCCACTGGTGCACCAGGCCGAAGCAACCCCCAGCTCCCTGCGATCGATTGCAGGGGGTCTGCTCCGGCACCAGGCCAAAATCCTCCACCGGTGGCTTTTGGCCTGGGGCCGGAGCAGACACCCAGCTCCCTGTCATCAATCGCAGGGGGTCCGCTCATGCACCAGGCCAAAAGTCTGCTATCGATTGCAGGGGGTCTGCTTGTGCACCAGGCCAAAAGCCTCCACCGGAGGCTTCCGAAAGCCTCCACTGGAGACTCGGCCTGGTGCCGCAGCGGACACCCAGCTCCCTGCTATCGATTGCAGGGGGTCCACTCGTGCACCAGCTCCCTGCTATTGATTGCAGGGGGTCTGCTCCCTGCTGTCAATTGTAGGGGGTCTGCTCCGACACCAGGCCAAAAGCCTCCGCCAGAGGCTTTCAGCCTGGTACTGCAACGGACAACCCCAGCTCCCTGCTATCAATTGCAGGGGTCTGCTCCAGCACCAGGCCGAAAGCCTCCGGGGCCGGAGCAGATACCCAGCTCCCTGTCATCAATCACGGGGTCCGCTCGTGTACCAGGCCAAAAGCCTCCGCTGGAGGTTTTCAGCCTGGTGCCGGAGCGGACCCCGGCTCCCTGCAATCCGTTGCAGGGGGTCCGCTCAGGGTGCCTATGTATGCAAATTAACCGCCATCATGGTTGGGTTTATTTGCATACTTGCTCTGATTGGCTGGTGGGCATGGCTTGGCTGATTGGCGTGGCTGGCGGGCGTGGCTTGTGTAGCGGAGTGATGGTTAATTTGCATATTACTCTTTTATTAGAGAGGATATTTAAAAACAAATTTATATTCTTAAGTTCCGTAGTATAACACATCTGTAGGGATTCTGTTTCTGATTGATTTTCTTCTAGACTAAGGCTATTGACTGTTGTTTGGAAACTCCATTCTTTGCTTTCTTTTTTAAAAAAAATAGATTTATTGTAAAATAAAACATACAGAAAAGTATATAAAAATGTATATTTTTAAATGTATTACATTTAAAATATGTAAACTATATAATGCCTACTACATCAAGATATAATAATAGTTAGAAATTTCCTGTTTCCCTTTCTTATCATTATCTCTACTTTCCACACTATTATTAACCACTCTACTCACATTATAGTTATCTTTTAAATGTTTTTTTTATAGTCTTACCATACATATATACATTCATATATAATGCTGTTGGTTTTTGCCTGCCTTTATACTTTATATATTTGAGTGACACTGTATGTATTCTTTTGTGTTTTGTTCTTTTTTTTCAACATTTAAAAAATTTATCCATGTTGTTGAATGTATGTTTTCCTTGCTGTATAGTATTTCCTTGCTGTACAGTATTTCATTGTATTAGGGTTCTCTAGAGAAGCAGAACCAATAGGATGGTGTGTATGTATATATATGTATATTTGTATATCTATACTAATAAAAAGGTAATATGCTAATTAGACTGGGAGACTGGTCATCTTCCTACCGTCCGACTTCCTTCCGGACAAAGCCATGGTGGTGGGGGCTGAGGCAGAGGTGGTTAGGGGCCATCAGGCTGGCAGGGGAGGGCAGTTGGAGGCCATCAGGCTGGCAGGGGAGCAGTTAGGTAGCGATCAAGCCGGTAGGCAGGCAAGTCGGACATCCCCCGAGCAGGCCCAGATTGGAGAGGGTGCAGGCCGGGCTGAGGGATGCTCTCCCACCCCCCCAGTGCATGAATTTTGTGCATGGGTGGGGGTCCCTCAGCCTGGCCGGCTGGAGGAAGAGACCACGGGAGCTTGGCCAGCTGGTAGGGAGGGACCGCAGAATGTTGGCTGTGGGAGTGAACTGACCCCCAGTGGGCAGCTCCTGCGTTGAGCATCTGCCCTCTGGTGGTCAGTGCGCATCATAGCAACCAGTGGTTTGGTCATCGGTCTCTTAGGCTTTTATATGTGTGTGTATATATATATAATTTATATATATGTATTTTATATATTTATATAGTATATATATATAATCCCCTCTAATAAAATGGTAATATGCAAATTACCATCACTCCGCTACATAAGCCACGCCCACCAGCCAAGCCACGCCCACCAGCCAATCAGGGCGAGTATGCAAATTAACCCCAATCCAAGATGGCTACAGCCACAGACAGCAAGGTTTCCCAGGTAACAGAGTAAGCCAAGCTTTCCATAGCCGTTGCAGGCCTAAGCCTCCACTCAAGCTACAAAGTTTCAATTATAGAAGGTAAACAAATTCAAACAAATGGCGGCAGAATGGAGCTTGAGAGAGCAGGCCAGGGTTGCCGGCAGCAACAGGGGAAGCAAAGCTTTCCGCACACCCTGGCCGGGCTCACCCGCTTAAGGCTACAAAGTTTCAATTGTAGAAGGTGAATTAGCTGCCACAGAAATGGCTGCCACCCCGGAGGGAACAGCAGGCTTGGCTCCGCTCCAGGCTACAAAGTTTCAATTGTAGAAGGAAAATAAATTCCAGATACCAGGGCCTCTGCTTGGGTTGCCAGGGGGCGTGGCCGGCCTGCAAACCACCACAGGCCCCTCGCTCAGGCTGCCCCACACCCCAAGGGAACCCCCACCCTTATCTGTGACATCCTTCAGGGCAAACCAGCTGGCCCCCACCCCTGTACCAGGCCTCTATCCTATCTAATAAAAGAGTAATATACAGATTGATCATCACTGCAACACACAATATAGCTGCCCCCATGTGGTCAAAGATCCTGCCCCCATGTGGACACAAGACGGCCACTACAAGATGGCCAGCAGGGGAGGGCAGTTGGGAGGCACCCGGCCTGCAAGGGAGGGCAGTTGAGAGGGACCAGGCTTGCGAGGGCAGTTGGAGATGATCAACCCTGCAGGAGAGGGCAGTTAGGGGTGACCAGGCTGGCAGAGGAGGGAAGTTGGGGGCAAACAGGCTGGCAGGGGAGCAGTTAAGCATCAACCAGGCTGGCAGCGGAGTGGTTAGAGGGTGATCAGGCTGGCAGGCAGAAGCGGTTAGGGGCAATCAGGAAGGCAGGCAGGCAAGCAGTTGGGAGCCAGCAGTCCTGGATTGTGAGAGGGATGTCCAACTGCCCGTTTAGGGATCCGACTGCCCACCGGGATCGGGCCTAAACGGGCAGTCGGACATCCCTCCAGGAGTCCCAGATTGGAGAGGGTACAGGCTGGGCTGAGGGACAACCCCCCACCGTGCACAAATTTCGTGCACCTGGCTTCTAGTATGTTTATAAACATCTCTAAAGGGATTTATTACTAGGAATTGGGTCACATGATTGTGGAGTCTGGCAAGTCCAAATCTGTAGTGTGAGTTGGTAGACTCAAGACCCAGAAGAGCCGGTGGTGCATATAAAGTCCAAAGTCCTGGATAATTCCCTCTTGTTCAGTGAGGTCAGTCTTTTTGTTTTATTTAGCCCTTCAGTGGACTGGATGAGGTCCACCCAATTAGGGAGAGCATCAGCTTGACCCAGAGTTCAGTGATTTCAATGTTAATGTCATCTGAAGCACCCTCCAAGTTCACATATAAAATTAACCAGCACAGTATGTATATCACTTTTTTTTTTAAACTGGGAATTTATATGATTTCTAGGTTTTGAACATTGCTGCTTGCTGTGTGTGTGTGTGTGTGTGTGTGTGTGTGTGTGTGTGTGTGTGTGTCCCTTAGTGTGCATAATCACTCATACTGTCTGGGACATTACCCAGGATTGCTGGGTCACAGGGTATGCATTTATTCAACTTTACTAGATAATCTAAAACCTTGCTGTAAAGCAGTATACCAGGTGTTGATTACATTAGAGATTCTCTTGCTTCTGCTTGGTGTTGTCAGACTTGTTAAATGTTGCCATTCTGAGGATTTAACTTGCACTTACTGGGCTACTGATTGTGCACCTTTTCATGTTTACCCTCTTGGTGTGGGTATATTTTGTTTACTGTATATGTTAGTGTTCTTCAGTAATTTCTTTAATTATCTCTTTGATTTCTTATCCTTCTATTTTCTCTTTCCAGAATTCCTATTATTTAAATGTTGGACTACCTGGATTGATTATCTTATTTTTTTCTCTCTTATTTTTCATCTTTTTGTCTTTTTTCTCTTCTTCAGTATTTTCTCAACTTTATTTTTATTATTCTTTTAAGATTTTCATTTATGACACATTTTCTTTTTTCTAATTATTTTTCTATGTATTCTATATGTATGTATTTTTTACAGCATCCTAATGTTTCTTGCTAAATCCTTAAGAATAGATATGGGAAATATTCTACCTCTGTTCTGGTGAGCATGCTGATAATTAAATGTTTTTCATCTCCTTGCATGGTTTGTTTCCTTTAGCTTGCTTTCTTTTTCTTTGTCCTTCATGAGGGAGATTTTTCTTATATGTCAAGTGGTCCTTGGCTAATGGCTCATATTTAAATTCATTTGGCACTAAAAAGCTGACCAGCAGTTCTGAGAGCTTGAGAGAAGCCTGCCAAGTATAATGTTATGTCTCTATTCTCAAGCCTTTCACTCTCTTATCAGGAAAATACAGGCCTTCTGAGAACCTGGGGGGAAGAAAGACTGAGGTCTCAGTCTTTAGCATTTAAAACTTTCACTTAGTTTTCAGGGTTGTACGTCTGCCTTCAACTTTTCCCCATGTTCCTCCACTCAGCTCTTCTTCTTTTAGCCTACATAGAAAACAGAACTAAGTTTTCCACCAGAGTGGGGATGGGCGGCACGGGCACAGGGTTGGGGAGGGTGGGGGAATATCTAACTGCTTCTTAAACAGACTTCAGCCAATCCTTCTGTATCAGTGCCAGAGCCTCCTGCTACCATTTTGGAGGTGTAGGTAGGCACATGGGTTTGTTTCTTTCCTGAGATGATTTATCCCACCAAGGGACTGTTGTCATGAGTTCACATATTTTAATACTTTTGCCCACTTTACCATCCAAAAGTAAATAGCAATATAGACAAAAGTATCCTAATAACAGGTTTAGATACAGAAAATATTTAAAAATTGTATATAGCTATGTTCTCTCTTCCTTAGCCTTTCTTAGTGTTTAAGTGAATGCCTCATCATATTCTTGTCTCAGTTTTTTAAAAGTTTATCTTTATTGTTGAAAATATTACAGATGTCCCCTTTGTTTTTTTCTCCCCATTGACCCCCTCCACCCTGCACCCTCCCCTCCCAAGCCCTCACCACAATCATGTCTACGTCCAAGGGCTATGCATATATGCATATAATTTCCCCAGTTAATCTCTCCCTCCATTCCCATCTTGTCTCAGTTTTAACCTTCCTTCTGAGGGTATGTTTATGATTAGATGAATTTATGAGATATTTGTATTTCACTATTAGATTAGTTTCTTTGACTCTGATAAACAATACACAAATATATATTATAAATAGAATTGTTTGTGGGTTGGTTTCTGGAAATAGTTCTAACATTTTATTGTTAACTTAGACAAGTGTGTTGTATATGTTTTGTTTTCTGTTTGTTAACAGAAAACATCTGTTAGCTTGGAGCTTTCCTTTGAAGAGATACTTCCAAATATTTTGGCCCAAATCAGAACTAATTCTTGGTTTTAGAAAAAGTAAAGTATAACCCCAAAGGCTATTCTTTATACATATTTTTATCACTTTGTACCTCTAAGAACAAATTTTAAAAATATATTTTTAATTGTTGGTAGTATGACAGATATCTCCCATGAAAATTTTCCCATAGATTTTTTTATGATTATAATTTACTTGCTAAAAAATAGAAAGGATGGTATTAAGGGTTTTGTTCACTTTTTAAAGCTGGATCTTAGAATTATGTATTTTGAAATTCATCTGAATGCAACTGGGCACAGCATTAAACAGTTCTTTAAAACATGAAAACCAAGACCCAGAACCCTGGAGAAAAGACATTCTTTCTAGAAAGTGGTAATTATGTGCAACAGTAGCAGTTCAAAGCAGATTATCCCAATCTCTCTCCCCCCCTCCCCCCCCCTCTTTTTTTCTATTTAACATTTGGGATGGTTATCTTGTTGAACTTTATCTGGGTGAGAGTTGGCCTGTACAGTTTCAAACATGCTCACCAAAGAATAAACAGCTATTTAAAAAGCAAGGGCAGAGGCAGATAATAAATATAAGAAAAATGAAAAGAAAAATTTCCTATAAAAGTGGAGAGAAAGTGGTTTAGCTTAAACAGTTTTTACAAATCAGTGCTCTGTAATCTAGAGTTCAGCATTGTCACTAGACCATTTAACATGTCCCACTTTCAAAATGAGTATATTTACTGACTTTTCTCCTTTAAATTCAGAGACCTAACTCCCAAGGCACACTGGCAAGGTTCTCCTTGCTTCTCTCCTCCTCCCCTTTGCACTGTGTTGTAGTCCACTCTGTTGAACCAAGTAGTATACACGCTTATTCAGGAACACCCAGAAGAAAAATTCGCAAAGAGCTCTTGCCTTTTTTTTTTTTACTGTAAAATCAATCAGTGCAGAGATGTTCCTATACAACCAGTGTTACCAGTTATTTATTGGACCCCTTCAGTGCATATTTACTAAGCATCTTTTTTGTTTTACTTTATTGTTTGCTAACTCATTCTGTCACTCTCTGCAGTGGCCTAAGCCAACAGAGGAGGAGAAAGGGGATCACCATTCATTGAACATACTATATACTTAGCTTTTACTTAAACATTCTTATGCAATCCTCACAACCATAGGGGTAGGGTGATATATTATTCCTATTTTCAAGCTGCAGAATCTGAAAAATGATTTTCCCCAAATCACCCAGCTAAGAAGTGACAGGTCCAAGATTTAACATTAATCTGTCTGATGCCAAAGCCTAAGGTTTTCTACTAACCCCCAGGACTTGCCTGTCCTTGGCCTAACCCTTTTTCAAGACTGCAAGGGTGCTTTTGCATTTGGACATAAGCAGTAGTTCTCAGATCTTACGTAAGCTTAGGTGTGTGCGCGCTTATTAAGAGATCTTATTAAGCAGTGAGTTTCTTGATTTTCAGTTGAGGGAGATAGTGGATTCACATGGTTTTATGAATCACTATAGAAATAACTTTTCTATATGAGAATAAAGTTATATACATTTTTAAATTGCTTTTTATAAACCAATCCAAACATTAACTTTTAAAATTTCAGCATCTCATCTTGTCTTTGTATTAATTAACTTGTTTTTGTTTATCTATTTCCCATTGATATTATCAAGGAAATAGAAACTTTATTATGAACTAACTAATATTTAATATCGATCCTGGTGTTTTGTTAACTGTTTGTAGAATAAATGACAACTGTGAGTGGTAAACTTCTGTAAGGGAGGATTCTTTCTTTGCCTTTAGATTGGGCATCTCCCTTTTATGGCTCTCTCTTGTAGAATAGACACAGCCATTCACCACCTCACTCAAAGATTTTCTATCATGACTTTCAGATCAGGGAAGGGGAGGAGTCCCTATCTGTCTGCACTGTGGTGTTAATCTTTATGTAACTTCCAAAGTAAAAGAGAGGACAGTACAGAGTAGGCAAAATAAAGTGTGTGGTTCCTTTAGTAAAAGTAATACAATTTTTCTTTTACAAAATCATAATTTTAAAATGGACATTCATATTTTTGTCCTTTGAAGTTAAGTTTTAATCAACCCATATTGTAAGTTCTTTATTAGTTATCTGATCAGCTCCCTTAAGATTGGAAGTCTGATGGATCTGAAAGTCAAGAGCTCTAGTGTGGGCTGAGGAGGAATTGGGAATCGTGCATGGGGTCTCTTGAAGTCACTATGAGAATGAGAAAAGTCAGACTTCTTAGTCTTTTTCATCCAATAATCTAGAGGTAGACAGAAAATCCTCTTCTTGGATGGATTAGAAATAGCCCCCTTGGCAAGTATCAGGAAGTCACCCAAACTTCTCCTCTTGCAGTCTAACCATTCCAACCCAGGTGAGGCCAGCTTCCCTCTGTCCTGTGCCCCCAGACCTCTCAGATTTCAGGAGACAATTGAGTGATAAACGCCTCTGCCATGGCTTGGATAGTCTTTATTTTAAAGTGCTGAACCCACTGTGGAAATGCCCGTTGAAAATCATAAGCCCCTACAGGAGTAAGATGGTCTGAAATGGGAAGGGATTTCACGTTAAACAATGTTGTGTTTACTGGTTTAAGAACTTATAAAAGCTATATTGTAGCTTTCCATGTTGATTTCTCAATAACAGATAATATACATTGACAAAGAGGAAATAATAAAGCAGCATGTTAAACTGTAAAAAAAAAATTATATTTAACTTTGGTGTAGAAGTTTTACCTTCTAATTTTTTAGACTTACATTATAATGAAAATTTACTTGGGAGAAATAATCTTTAACATTAGAGGAAAATGGAGAATGGGAAAGTAGAATTATTTGGGTCATTCACTTGAGTGTGAATCAAATTTAATTGCTTCTAAAGAACCAAAAAGTGAATAAATTTTATTTTAGAAAAGGACCAGCCTGGATAGAATGTTGGGTTTTAGATTAAATAATTATTAAAGTCTAGTTTGAACTACAGAAACAGATACCTCAGGACGTTGTAAATAATGATTTTGTTAATTTTTTAAAGGACACATTAAAAGGAAAATCTTAAGTTTCTAACACCTGTCCTTCTGGAATAAAACCTATACCAGAATAATATTTTGCATAAGTTTGTAGTTCTATTTAAATACTTTATCTTAGTATCAAGCAGGGTGTGATTTTAGTACTTTAGTTTACCTCTGTTCTGTGTATTTTTAACAGTGAAATTAAATGTATTCTTGATGATTTGTTTAGTTTTTAATTCCGTTCACTCAGGGCTATCGTTGGGAGACCACGTTGCTAGTCCTTGGTGCCTTTTGGCATCAGCTTTTATTAAAGTCAGTGCACATTCTTGCCTTTGTCTTGCAAGGACACTGGTGTTATTCATGCCAAGTTGGATCCATTTCTGAGGTGTGCTGCAGGAAGCAAAATACTGAAATTATCATAAAACTAAACCATTCTTCTCCGGATTTTAAAATATGTAATCACAACGTAACTCAGAAGTGAGAACAGAATTTCTAGAGTCCAATAGTTTTTTACTTATTTGCCAGATATAGGGTGTCCCAAAATGTATACATACACTTCGAATAATTATAAAGGCAGTGTTTATGAAAATGTCTCATTTTCATTTAATAGCTACCAGCTGTTGCAAACATTTCTTGCCCAGACTCAACAAGCAGACACAAGAAAATGACTTTGTAAAATGGAGGAGCAAGTCCATGACCTTTGGCTAGGAATAGCAAAAGTATGTTTCTGTTGTCATCCTGTCCACTGTGTGATAGGTTCTGTAATCACTTCTACTTTACATGAAGGCTGGCATCATGCTCAGGTGAGCTCTAAATGGAGCTTTCCCATCAAAAGACATTAATGCTGGTGTCTAAAGTACATTGAATATTTTTGTTGATCAACATGAAGAGAACATGTTAATATAGAAATTTCATGTATTATGGAGTTGACCAATTGAATATTGAATGTGTTCGAATAGGATAGGAGGTTTATTTTCCTGTTTTTCTTATTAGCATACTGAAGTGGCTTAAAAGATAAATAAGAACAAATTTTTCCTTATAGGGTGGGCATATTTTTGGATAGTTATCCCTAGTCATTGGGGATTCACTCTTTGTGTTCAAAAGTTTAATTTTCTATATTCCAGACGATTCATAGAGATTAGCCGTAGTTCATTTTACAAACAAAGCCACACAGACAAATAGTGTGTTTTTTTTCTTTCAGAAAGAATTTACGTGGTTACTTTTCTTAAAAACATCTTTCCCATTTCATTGAGGCAGATTTGGAAGTCAAACCAGAAACTTCAGGCTCTACTACGATGGAAAGCACTTCGTTGGGGAGAAGCGCTTTGAGTCCATCCACGATCTGGTGACTGATGGATTGATTACTCTCTATATTGAAACCAAGGCAGCAGAATACATTGCCAAGATGACGATAAACCCAATATATGAGCACATAGGATACACAACCTTAAACAGAGAGCCAGCATACCAAAAACATATGCCAGTCCTGAAAGAGACACATGATGATAAAGATTCTACAGGCCAGGATGGGGTGTCAGAAAAAAGGGTAAGCTACCGTGAAACCACACTTTACCTTCTTCTCTTTGGGGTCCTTGTGAGAAAGCCACCACTGCCAGCAGAGATGGCCTGCTCCACAGTGCTTTGGAAGGATGTGTGTTTTCCTTAGTGTCTGGTTTCAGTGGTCCTGAGCTTTGCATGTATCTAATTCACATTTAGTTGTATTTTTGTACTCCTATTTACTTCCTATTTTATCAGTTTCACAGTTTTAAAAATATTTCCTAGTAAAAAAGTTCAGGGGTTTTGTTCAGAAGCATAACTTATGGTCAAGAAAAGATAGCTATATTACATAAGAGATTGATTGTTTTTTATTTCCCTTAAAGATAATTCCCCATAGAAATAGTTCTGTTATTTATAAAAGTGATATATATCCATATTTTAAAAATATATTATTAAATTAAGTTTATTAATAACTCATACTATTTTGATAATGAGGAGGATTTATTTCATTGTGGACTCTTAGGAAATAATTGAATCAGGAAGATTTACTTTTATTAATTATAAGAGCATTTCAGTTTTCATTTTTTAATTATAATGTATTTAAGGTTAACATCAGAGGTTTTCATTCCTTGACACTAAGATTATTTTACTTTAAAAATTGTCCCTGGTCTTCCCTCCATTACAAGAAAAAGGGTGAATTTCCTGATGTTTTATATCAGGGATGGGGAACGTATGGCCTGAGGGCCGTGTAAAGCCTGAGAAACCATTTTGTCTGGCCCTGCCAAGGCATTAAGGATGAGGCTAATTTTTAAGTTGATAATTTTGTATGGCCTTCAAATGATGTTATAAATATCCAAATGCCCCTTGGCATAAAAAAGGTTCTTCAACCCTATTTTATATTGAGTGGGATTTAGTTGGGGGAATTTTTATGTATTTTTATTGGAATCATGTTAATTTGATATATTTTTGAGAATCTTTAGTTGCTATGTTAAAGAAATGTATTGTGAGCTTGGATTCTGTCATGAAATAGATTTATGTGCAGATTTTTCTATTTTACCAGTTGAGTGAATCTCAGCAAGTTACTTAACTTTCGTGTGCTTTGATGTACTTATATGTAAAGTTGTAATAATAATAATAAAGTTGTAAGGATTGATTGAAGGAGATAGTATGTGTAAAATAATCAAACAGTGCTAGGCACATAGTAAGCACTCAATATGAATTTGGTGATAAGAGTAGTATTATAACAACCTCAAGGCAGCATCATAAAATACTTCCAGTTATCTTGGAGTATTTAGATACAGAATGGAAATTTAAAATGTTCATTTTCAGTCCAAATTTTAGTTTCTGGCAGGTCTTAGAGTAGCATTTTGTGGCTACAGAGAAACAAACATCTTAAATTATAGACTATAGAAAATTTGTAGAAAATGGTTTTTAATTTACCCATATTTGTTAGGAACCACAAATCTTTTTGGGAAGTGACCAGAATTTAGAATCCTAAGTGCATGCTATATTTAATTTTCTTTTCACTCTCTAGTTCCCATTTTCTCACTTTGTTTTTTCCCCATTCATGACATTTTTCAATAATGCTTATATTTAGACTAGAGGCCCAGTGCACAAAATTCGTGCACGGTGGGGGGGTGTCCCTCAGCCCAGCCTGCACCCTCTCCAATCTCGGAACCCTTGAGGGATGTCGGGCCTAAACGGGCAGTCGGACATCCCTCTCACAATCCGGGACTGCTGGCTCCCAACTGCTCGCCTGCCTGCCTTCCTGACTGCCCCTAACCGCTTCTGCCTGCCAGCCTGATCACCCCCTAACCACTCCCCTGCCAGTCTGATTGATGCCTAACTGCTCCCCTGCCAGCCTGATTGCCCCTAACTGCCCTCCCCTGCAGGCCTGGTCACCCCTAACTGCCCTCCCCTGCAGGCCTGGTCCCCCCCCCCAACTGCTCTCCCCTGCAGGCCTGGGTCCCTCCCAACTGCCCTTCCCTGCAGGCCTGGTTGCCCCCAACTTCCCTCCTCTGCCGGCTTGGTCACCCCTAACTGCCCTCCCCTGCAGGCTTGATTGCTCCCAACTGCTCTCCCTTACAGGCCTGGTCCCTCCCAACTGCCCTCCCCTGCTGGCCATCTTGTGGTGGCCATCTTGTGTCCACATGGGGGCAGCCATCTTTGACCACATGGGGGCAGCCATCTTGTGTGTTGGAGTGATGGTCAATCTGCATATTACTCTTTTATTAGATAGGCTATCTAATACTGTTATTACATTTTATGCAGATGTGCTTGAATATTCTAAGTGAACATTTGTGAAATATTAAAAAATATATACATGTGAGTCTTTCAAAGTTGATCAGCCTAATAATAACCTTTGCAAATGTGTTCTCCATATACTTTTTCATCATCAAGGAACTTAATCTAAAAACACTTAGCTGTTTAACATTGGGCTAGTCACTTAACTTCTTGGGACCTGGGCGATCCCTTCCACACAGTGAAAATAATATTCACAAGTAGCAAGAGTCTGAGGGAGAGAGTGCCTAGAAGACCCTTTTAGCTCTAGCATTCGCGGTTCCCCATGTATTCTGGCCACATTACATGTCACATTACCTGGGTTTTCTCCTGCTGATGGCCAGTGATAGCTACATAAAGTGAAATGGTTGGCACTGGAAAATACCTGTCTCCAGTAGTACGTAATTAAGAATCAGTTTTTAAAAATACCCTTTGCTTTAAACTGCATGCATCTTAAATCTAGTTGGCTCAAAATCTACTTACTCAAAAATAGATTTATTTTATTTACAGGTGTCATCCAACAGGACAGGGATGATGACCTGTTCAACAGCTTGAAACACTGATTCCCTGTCAGAGTGGATGACATTTGTAAGTAAAGACAATCACGTTTAACTGATTTAAGTACCTATTGACACAAGTATAGTTTAATAAATATTTCACTGGGTCCTGAATAGCTAAAGCCCCTCTTGTTCATGACTCCTTTTTCTCAGAGGCAAGAAGTGTTGCTTTGCAGGAGTTCGTGTGCTGTGGTGGAAAGGACACTAGTGTTAGAGTAAAGAGCTGGGTTCTACTAGTAGTTCTACAGGAATTGACTGTATGTGTCGCTTTGGGCATGCTCTTCGGTGAGACTGCATTTCCCCACCTTTCATAGGAGGGCTCTGGACTAGGTGATCCCCAGTATGGCTCCTACAGTGTGTGATCCTCAAGGAGTGCAGGTGGTGTAGGGGCGATGACACAGTACCCGAAAGAGCACGTTAGCGTGGTCTTGAAAGGAGACGTCTGTTTTTAGCTTGCATTAAGTTAAAAAAATTTTTTTTTGCTTAGTTCAGGTTAGGATTACTCAAGTCATTTTAATAGACTTTCTAAATTCAGAGTTTTGTTCTTGCAAAATGGCTTTTTGCCCTTCGTGTAAAAGATTTGTTTCCAGACTACTTAATGCTGTAAAAATAAATATTTCTTTAGGAATAAGGATAACCAAAAATTTAAGTTTATAAATTCATTAACTTCAGGGATAAATTAAAATCATATACAATTGTTTTTCTTGGAATAATCTATGTCTTTAAAATCTACAAAACTTTTACATGAGAGAAACGTTTCTGAATTTGTTGAATAGAGAAAGTTATGTATTAGCTTCATATGTAATCATAACCAAGCTTGTGTATTCTTCTGAGTCACACGGTTCTAAATTAAGGAAGCTTTTTGAGGGGGAAGGATTTCCATAATTTCTATCTGCAGCGTGCACAGGGGTGTTTAGCTGAAATTATTATTTAAAACAGAACTATTTGATATCATTTGGACATAATATTTTAATTAGCATGTATTTAATGTGAATAGTGAATACCCTTTGTATCTTGTAGGTAAAGCCCTCTCCCCATACCTTTGCCTAATTAATGAATATAACAGATGCTTTTTAAAATTTTATTTTTCAATTACAGTTAGCATTCAATATTATTTTGTATTTCAGATGTACAGCAGGGTGGTTAGGCAATTATATACTTTACCAAGTGTTCCCCCCAGTACCACCTGGCACCTACACAGTTATTACAATATTATTGACTATATTCTCTATGTGTTACACATGCTTTTATTTAGGAGCAGTGTTCATAGTTACTGCGAAGGGTTTGATTTTGTTTCATGTTTTAAATATATATATATATATATATATATATATATATACATATACATATATATATATATATGTGTGTGTGTGTGTGTGTGTGTGTATATGATTAAATTCATAGTGATATTGGATTATAAACCAGTGTTTTTAATATTTCACTTTTAGTTTCATATAAAAATATTTTAAACTTTTAAGCTAAATTTCTCTCTCTCTATGACTGAATATTTAAATAGCAATGGATCTTTAACATTTGATCTTGTTTAAGACTCAAAAAGAATTTTGTAATCCTGTATGCCAGTGTTTGGTCTTAGCTTTGGAGCAGTCCACAGCATCTGGTTCAAATGCTCTTTATGCTGTTCCTTTTCTCTCTTAATTCCTTACGTTTTTGAGATGTGTTTTCCACAAAGATCCATCTTTACTCCTCAAATAGAGGCACTTATAAAGGAGCTTTTATTATGATACTAGAGGCCCGGTGCACGAAATGTGCACTTGGGGGGGTGGGCGGGGTCCCTCAGCCCGGATTGCGAGAGGGCACAGGCCAGGCCGAGGGATCGCACCAGTGTACGATCAGGGCCGGGGAGGGATGCAGGAAGTTGGCCAGCTGGGGAGGGATCGTGGGAGGGCTCCAGGGCATGTCTGGCCCATCTTGCTCAGTCCCGATGGGCCGACCCCAGCAGCAAGCTAACCTACTGGTTGGAGCATCTGCCCCCTGGTAGTCAGTGCACATCATAGCGACCGGTTGACCAGTCAACTGTCTGCCCTCTGGTCATAGTGAGCAGTTGAGTGGACTTAGCATATCATAAGCATATTATGCTTTGATTGGTTGAATGGACGACCGGACACTTAGCATATTAGGCTTTTATTATATAGGATTATCTCTTATGTACCCAACCATTCTTTTCCACCCCACCCCCCCAAACAATCAAGGTTTTCATTGGGCATCATCTTGGAACAGCTCTGGATAGTTGTCTTATGACTTAGTGATATCACTCTAAGCATGTCGTTAACCTCCCTGGACCTGAGTTGTAAAATGAAGGACTCAATTTTCCTAGATGACATTCAGGTCCCTTCTAGCTGTCACGATTCACTACCCATAAGTTTTCTTTGTTAATTCTCAAGAGGTTTTCAAACATAAGATTCTGTACTTCTGAGAACTTACTATTCGAAGAGGTAGAACAGGCTGCAAACATTTAAGTATAGTCTTGGCTCTGCTTCTTACTAGGATTGAATCTTTGAACCAGTTACATAATTTTCTTTAGCCTCAGGAAATCGAAGGCTCTTCTAGCTTTTCAGTGTACATTTCTAAGGGTTGGAAAACTACAAATAATAACAGAAATAACTGCAATTATTAAGCCTCTGTATGTCAGAAAATATACTAGGTACTTTATCAGATTATCTACTTTAATCTTTATAGCATACTTTTGAGGGTAGGTATTATAATAACATGGGTATCTTTGGGGGACATAGGTTTATGGTAAGTTACCTAGGGATTCTTGGGGTGTGTTTTAATAGTGTATCCTTTATTTTAAAAAATAAAATCAGAAGACAGCCAGACCCTATTACCAAATGCCCCTCCCTTCACGTTATCATAAAAACTAAACATTAGACTCTGCTAATATTTAGACTACGTGGATCACTGTATTTTGAGTAATTGGATTACTCTAAAGGGAGAGGTTAAAACATCCTGGAACTTGTCCAAAGGAAGTTGCTGCATGGTTCCAATGGGGCATGTCACTCTAGAACTGCAACTCTTCAGTTTTAAAAATAAACTCTTATTTGACGATTGAATTTTTTAATATTAAAAAAAAGAAACAGCCTCGCTGGTTTGGCTCAGTGGCTAGACCGTCAGCCTGAGAATGAAGGGTACCCGGTTCAATTCCAGTCAAGGGCACATGCCCAGTTTGCGGGCTCGATCCCCAGTGTGGGTCATGCAAGAGGCAGCCGATTAATGATTCTCTCATCATTGATGTTTCTATCTCTCTCTCTCCCTCTCCTTTCCTCTCTGAAATCATTAAAAAAAAGAAAAGAAAAATTTTCCTGATGTGCTGTGCCGAGTGCTACCCTCCCTTCTTTACCTTTAAGTACCACATAAATTTCCAAATTCAAATGGTGCTCCTTTCACTGTAAAACAACAACAACAAAGGATTTATAATTACATGATAGTGTAAATGATATAAATGTGCAAAGCTGTCAGTAATTCAACATGTGAATTTAAATAGCAGTATACTTAGTAGAATGAGATCTGGATAAATTTCTTTAAAGTTTAAATAACATAATTCAGCTATGTATTAGTATAATATATTGGTAACTAAGATTTATAATATAATAAAGAATGTCACCTTATATTTAAGATAAATCAGCACACTTTTATGCTTTCAAAGTTGACTGAAATTCAGGTTGACATCTTCAGGTTTTCACCAGTTCAGTCTAAGTGCTTATTAGCATTTCATTATCAAAGTTGAAGCTTACGTAGCTCTTTGTAACTGACAAGAGACATCTGAATTAGTTATCTCTTAAATAAACAATATTTTTTTGAAGGCAGTTGAAGTGTTTTTCAGATCAATACTCTAGAGACTATATGTAAAACATACTGTAGCGAGTTTATCATCATTTAGAAGCAAAAAAGAGAGAGAAATGAAGCAAACAAACAACAACAACAAAACCCTTTCAGTGATTTAATACAATTTGACAGTTTATCATTTTCCATAGTGTCTCTCAGAAGCCGGGAAACCAATAACATGAATAAGGATTTGCATTTATAGCAACAAAAGAAAAAATATATTGCTAATGATAGTACGTTTGAAAAATAAAATAATGAAGAAAATGAAAACAGTAACTTAATGTAAATAAACTTTGTGGACATTCTAAAATAGGCAGTCATAAATACTTTTTGATTAAAGAGCCAAATTGGATCAGTGTTCTCACCAGTGAAGTTTTATGTTTAGGAGAGACACCTGCAAAAATTTGATTCAGTAGAATCAACATGAGGCCCAGACATAGATTAATATATTTGCCTTTTTATATATGTGTGTGTGTTGGGGGAGAGAGAAGGGGAGGGCTGTTGCACAGTAAATGTTACAATTAATGGATTAGATCAGTGATTCTCAAACTTTTTGGACTCAGTACCCCTTAACACTTAGAGCTTTTACTTATGTGGGTTATATCTATTGATACTATATTGGAAATTAGAACAGATTTTTAAAAATATCTGTTAATTCATTTAAAAAATTATAAAACCATTACATGTTAATATCTTAAGAATAATCCTATATAATAAAAGCCTAGTATGCCAAGTGTCCGGCTGTCTGGTTGGCCGGTCAACCAAACAAAGCTTAATATGCTAATGATATGCTAAGGTCACTCAGCCACTCGCTATGACATGCACTGACCACCAGGGGCAGACGCTCCAACCAGTAGGTTAGCTTGATGCTGGGGTCCAGCCGATCGGGACTGAGCGAGACGGGCCGGACATACCCTGGAGCCCTCCCGTGGTCCCTCTCCGGCTGGCCAACCTCCCCCATCCCTCCCTGGTCCTGATCATGCACCAGTGGGATCCCTTGACCTGGCCTGCACCCTCTCATAATACAGGTTCCTCGGGGGATGTCAAGAGCCAGTTTCGGCCTAATCCTGCAGGCCAGGCCGAGGGACCCCACTGGTGCATGAGTTTGTGCACCGGGCCTCTACTGCTATTATAATGTTTTATGAAACACATTTAGTTAGAAGAGTGGCATTTTTCACATTTCTGTAAATCTCTTTAACGTATGTCTTACTACTATGAAAACAATTCAATTCTCCTAAGTGTGTCTGCATTTGATCTGTGGTTACATGTTAATTTGAAGTATGTGAAGAAAATTTGACCTCATATAAATATGCTTTTGGAAAGAGAGGAGTATTTTTTTAATATATTTTATTGATTTTTTACAGTGAGGAAGGGAGAGGGAGAGAGAGTTAGAAACATTAATGATAGAGAAACATCAATCAGCTGCCTCCTGTATACCCCCTACTGGGGATGTGCCCGCAACCAAGGTACATGCCCTTGACCGGAATCGAACCTGGGACCCTTGAGTTTGCAGGCTGATGCCCTATCCATTGAGCCAAACCGGTTAGGGCAAGAGAGGGGTATTTTAACAACATTTTCAGATAACTGTATATTCTTCTTTGATATCACACAAAAACTGGGTAAGTGACAGTTTCCTGAAGGTTACTTGCAATGTGGAATCTGAAACCCTATCAATAAGCATTTCTTATTCTGTTACACTTAGTCCACTGGTCTATTTTGAACCCTGAATGAATCTTTCAACTGTTCATGGTTCTGTAACATCATGCATTGGTCATTTGGAAAATATTGGTTCACTGCATTATGTAGGTCTTCAAACATGGACACATTTCTTTATAAGATATAAAAAAAATCACACTTGTTAATATCATTTGATGTCATCAGAAAAGTAATATAAGGACTGGAAAGCTTTTAGGTTCAGAGTGGCAGATACAGCATGTCCAAACTTCTTATTTTCACTTGAAAATTTGAATTTTATCATTGACTCTCAGTAGTTTTCCATGAGATGGCAGGCTCACTTTGTTCATTTTTGAGAAAATGCCAAGTTTGAATAACCAAAATTTATGTTAGTCGTTTTTCCAAGTAAAAAATGATATTCTGTGGAAAAAAGCACCTAGCTCATCTAGCAACTCAATATTTTTCCTCAAGAAAACTGTCCCTAAAAGAAACCCAGATACATTTTACATCATTTGGTATGAGGCTCTTTCTCTTTTGGAGAGTTTTCAATGTGGGGGTGTAAAACTCTAAATTTAACTTAAGCAGAAAAAAACAGGAGATAGAGTTAGGGAGAAAAAATTATCGAAATATGTGACCTATAGTAGTTAATTTAGTAAGCTATCATTTATTAAAATCAGTACCATTGTTATAAAATAATGCATTAAATTCTATATTTTGTGTCCCAAAGAATGGGTTATTTTAAGAATGGAAACAACGAAGAAACATTATTCAACTGATGCCATGGTTTGATATTTCTAACAGAGAAAAACATAATGAAAGCATCCACTTAAAAAACTCTGCAGCTGATCCTGCAGAGGAGATATTTTAGGCAAGTTATTTTTTTAACATCAAGCTTCTTATTTTAATGTCTTCCTTATTAAGACATGCATTTGAAAATAATTTTATCTTGCAATTTTATAACAAGTTATGGGTTGGAGTTCTTAGGAAGAAAAATCATCAAACTTGAAACTAGGTTTACTAATGGTGGATACAGACAAAATTTCCTTTCTTCTAACATTTTCTTGCAACCACCATTACAGATTATTTTTATTCATCCATAAACTTTCATGGCACTTTGCACTATTCCTCCAATAATAAATGTTTTGGTCCTGTGTACGAGTTTAAAGCACAATGATTCAACAATCTTTAGAAGCAAAATTGCAGTTTATGAAGCCCAGGCACCCTTGGTCTTTCAGGAGGCACTGGTTCTCTTAACAGAACAAACGTTTTCAAATCAGTCTCATCCTTTAGTCAACTGTGTTGCTAACATACCTATGTTATCACAGTTTTTCTCTCTAACGTGTTTTCAGTTCATATCTGCATACATTTTGGCTATGAAATGAGGGAACTATTTAAAATGCCCTTCTTCCTTGCACCTCTGGCCAGCCATTACTTTGTAAAAACCAAGTTATAGGATACTTTAAAGAATAGCCATTATAAGAAAACTAGAGGACCAGTGCACGAAACTCATGCACGGGTGGGGTCCCTAGGCCTGGCCGGCGATCAGGGCCGATCAGGTTTCCTGCTTCCCCGCCTCCTCCTTCCCTCGCCGCCTGCACATGCCACTGTGTGGTTCCCCTCCTCCTCCCCTCATTGCTCTTGTCCACTGCCACCCACCACCAGTTCCCCATCCCAGCCCGGGCTATTGGGGCCTGCTGGCCAGCGGAGGGATGGGGGAGGGACCCAGGAGGTTGGCCGCTGCCCCGAGGAGGGAGCTGGCCCTCAGCTCCACTGGGAAAGGGACTGTGCCCACTGCCACCCACCCCCAGTTCCCCATCCCAACCTGGGGGCTCGGCCCCAATCAGGCAATCGGCGCCTGCCAGGAGGGTAGCTGGCAGGCCCCATCGGCGATCATTCTGGTTGTTCCGTTGTAACGGTCACTTAGGTTTTTATATATATAGATGGCCATTTCCTTTGCATTAAATCTATCCTGATAGTATTTTTAGGGCAGGAGGGTGGAATCATTCAGAAAGGCATTCATCTATGTGTGAAGAATTCAGTGAGGCTTACATATATTCTATGGATTGGTGTGCTCATTCTTGCAAGATTCAGCACCTACTTCGTGCTGGGTGGTAAAACCGATATGCTAATGACAGTAGTATCAGTATCATCACCACCACTTATCTTTGAGAGCTCTGTGCATGCTAAGTATTGAAAATACATGCTTATATACATTTCAGACATTCTATGTACGCTATCTCATCCTATCCTTCCAACCACCCTTTGAGGTAGGTACTGTCATTATTCTAATTTACAGATGAAGAAACTGAGACTTTTTCTAAGACTCCATAACTAGTAAGTAGAGCTGATATTCTTTAACAGATAGTCTTTTAACCACTTAACTATAGGTAACACTGAACTTTAAATTTTTAAAATTATTTTAAATCTTTATGGAAGGGGTGGTTAAGCAGATTGAGGAGAAAGGCTTATCATCAGCAGTTCCCTTCTGCATTGTTTCTGATAAAAGAACTCTATACAGTGGTCAGCACACTACCTGTGGTTTGGGCATTTTGAAGACTTCTGAAGTATTCGAAGAAGAGAGAGAGATCTGGGATGGAGAGATGTACAGAAGTCACCAGTTATAGTCTCAGTAGGACCATGAGAGGAGGAAGTGCTAGGAAGGAGGGCACGGACATAGATTTCATGAATAAATTTAACCTTTGTTAGAAAATGAGACTATTAGAATTAAAATAGGATGGAAAAAATCCATTACCCATCTAATACATATCCCAAATATAATTAATTCATTAAGTGTGTGTGTGTGTGTGTGTGTGTGTATTCGTTTAATATCTGATCCTTGTGAAAATAGCATAGGGCTCTATTATCTGCTATTTGTCACAGTTTCACTAATGCCTGGAACATGGTAGACACTAAATAAACAATTTATTGAATGAAAACTATTTAGGAGAGCCTTGTACTGTATATACAGATAGTCCCCAACTTACTATGATTCGACTTACCAATTTTTCAACCTTATGATGGTACAAAAGTGATACCCATTCAACTATTTTGCTTTTCACTTTCAGTACAGTATTCAATAAATTACATGAGATAGTCAACACTTTCTTATAAAATAGGCTTTGTGTTATATTATTTTGCCCTACTATAGTCTAATGTAAGTGTTCTGAGTAAGTTTAAGATAGGCTAAATTATGTATGCTAAATGCATTTCAACATAATATTTTCAGTTTACCATGGGTTTATCAGGACATAACCCCATTGTAAGTCAAGGAGTATCTGTTTATACTTTGACCACTTCTCTATTTTCATTTAATGAAATTTGTGATTATTTATACTTTCTCAGGCCACATGTCCAAAACCCAAAATCCTTATTTTTTGTACTATATTACTTTAAAGATAAAATGTAGCTCAGCTGGCATTGCTCAGTGGTTGAGCATCAACCTATGATCCAGGAGGTCAGGGTTTGATTCCCGGTCAGGGTACATGCCTGGGTTGTGGGCTCGATCCCCAGTGTGGGGCGTGCTGATCAATGATTCTCTCTCATCATTGATGTTTCTATCTCTCTCTTCTCCCCTGAAATCAATAAAAATATATATTAAAAAAATAAAGATAAAATGTATCCTAATTATGTAATTCTCCTGCATTGGCCATTCTGGAATATCTGTTATAAGTATAATACTTAGTTAATTGTTTACCCATGAGATTGGAATGGCTTTCCGCCTTGTAAATTATGTATGTCTGTTTGGTGAATTTTAATGGAAAGCTTAATTACCTATTTCTGAAGACAGCCTAAGTTGTTGCTCAAGAGACTACTCTCTCAATTCATTGGTTTGGAGGGTAGTTTTGTTTATTTGTTTTTATTTAAAGAACAGGGAAAGCCAGCACAAAAACAAAAACCAACAAGGCAGGCGGCTCAGTAACTCTCTTTAAAGCTCTGATAGACGGTGACAAAGGGTCTGCCTGTATCTAAGTATGAGCAACCTATCACTTTACCCACCACCATCAAAGCAAGGAAAAAGGCTTTTGAAAATGCCAGAAATTAATTACTAAAGGTGACTTGACTTCTTTGTATGTTGTAAACAATTTGTCAGGCTTAGAACTTAATTGGGGGTGGTCATTTTCAGCTGTAAATGTTTCTGCTGGGTGATGGATCTGGGTCTTTGTGGCCCTGGTTCTTACATAAGGCAAGAGTCAGTCTTGTCACATGTTGAGTGTTCATATGCCAAATCCAGGGAAGCACAGAGGAATGGATAGAGGATAGGATGTGAAGTCAGGGGGCCTGTGTTTCCATCATGACTCCTTTGCTTACCAATTTATCTTTTCCTGAGCAAATGCCTTAACGTCGCTGAATCTTCTTTCTGAAAACAGGAATGGGGGGTTACAGTGTGATAAAGAGCTTTGTAGAATCTAAAATTCTGCATAAGTGGTACCGATTTGGGGGCAGTGTAAGAGGTGGGCCTGGTTTTTTATTGTTCTTTTAGCTAAATAGTAAGAATACAGTAAGGTTCTGGTGAAGTAGGTCTAGAACAGGATTATTAAGGCAGTTAATTTACAGATTACTTCTTGCTGTGCAACCTGGTGATAGAATCTGGCCTACTGCTAGTAGGGCTCTAAGTGTGCCTCACCCATGCCCGCTCTCTGGAATCTAAGAGTATGCATTTCCAGCTGCTCAGCAGGGATATGCTAAATCTAAAGATAATATGGCACATCTTCCTAGAGCACCAGTTGTACTCAGTGGTAATTAATTGAACACATTTTTTGTATTAAACATTTTATATGGGTGCATTATGGAGAGCTTAGGGAGCTACCCCAGATCCCTCACACCCTATTCACGTTTGGTTGTTCTTGGGAACATTTTGGTGGAAAGGGTAGTAAAACACTAGCCTGAGCTGGCCTGATAACCTTAAATAACATTTGACTTTATCAATGTAAGGTCTGTAAATCATCTCCCATTAACCTACCCTTTGTGGAGGAGGAAAACAGGGTGAATCCCTCAATATATTAAAATGTCACTGAATTATCCTTTCATCTTTTCTTCTTCCTCCTCATAGGAAGTTGATTGCAGCCTGCCTTTTTGTGTCTTGTTTTCTAATGTTCTGTTTATCTGTGGGCCTGGTCCGGATGTCTCAAATTGCTCTTCAGATGTTGAGTTCCATATGGGACACAGTATATATGTGAATCTAATCATCTTATATGTGAAGGAGAGCATTCAAGTTGGGTGTTATTAATGTTTTCTCTTAATTTCATTAGGATCCTTTGAACTAACAGAAATTTCATGGAATGAAATACTATGGATATGTTATATAAAGTTTATTTTAGAAAATGCCCAGATGCGGTTATTTTTATTTTCATTATCTTGATGTAAACCATGCTGTATAGCAGCGTCATTACAAAGGAAAGACAAGTTAATGTCTAGCAGTGAGGTGAACTATCTACACATCTATGAATTATGCTCAGGCTTACACTTCTCGGGGTAGTTGTTATACACGTTAAGTCTTTTATTTCAGGCCATTATTGGCATTTTCAAGTAAAGAAATAGATTTTCAAAAGTATGAACTTCACAGGTATACTTCATACCATTAGCCAAAAGTTATCTTGAGACTTAAAAATGAATATTAAAATAAATTACAATTGGAATATTCTAATTAAACTACACATATAGGAAGTAAGCTTTTATAACTTACATCAAGAAAGTCAGTAACAGGTTCTTATAAAAATCCAAATCACATAGATTTCATCTCAGCCTAATAAACAGAAGTCACTAACAAAAACTAAAAATATAGGCCCTCGCTTTTATTATGACACACTGTTGTGCTTCTGTTAGATTGGTGATTGTAAAATGTTCACTGGGCTGCAGTGACTTGAATAACCTCATGTGGCAGTTTAAAATCTGAAAATACTCCTCCTAATGCCAATCTGAGTCTGCTTTTTAGTTGTAGTCCATATATATTTACAGCTCAAGGCTTTTTGAAAAAGTGAAAACATTTATGATGCAAGAGTTTTATACTAGATTTTAAGTCCCTAATTGTTGATAAAGTATTAGAGCTTCTTTAATTTTATCTCCTCTATTGGTGCAGCACAATAATGTTTCTTTAAGTGTCACAGGTAATAGGTAAGAAAACTTTGGGTAAAATAAAAGCCAAAATGTTAATGACACATTTCTGTACAGATCCCCTCAAGTTTAGTTAGGGGGTAAAAATGAGAAATTCCCATGGAGGCCAATTTCAGCTTTTCATTAGGAAGAACTAAGAAAAAATGTTATCACCACCATACAATCATCACTGCCAGTGGCCAAAAACTGGCGAGTGTTAGACTAGAATACTTTAATTTACTCTTATGTATTTTTATATATATTACATGTATGTATTAACTTGTGGTTACATAATTCGGGAGAGGAAAACATCTACCATTTATTTTATTATATCTCATTATATAAACTGTTATCAGTACATTGGGACCATAATCTAGTATTCTTTAAGAACTTGTAAAAAAAATAAGACTATCTTATGAATTAATTTTAAGATCACTACCTAAGATATTTGAACAGAGATGTGAAAAATCATAGTAAGGAGACACCTGGAAATGGAGACTTGAAGATGTAGAAGTTGCTTATGCGCATCTAAGTAAGCACTGACTTAAATGGACATTGAGTATTCAAATACTAGAGATCATTAGCAAGGCCATACTGATTGTAGAGGATTCAGCAGGTGTCTGATCTCTGTGCATTAACTAATCAGTTCCTCAAACCCACTCCACTTGTTCTGATTCCATTCTTCCTAATGTGTTTTTTTTCCAGTGTAGGTGTGCTACCAAAAAAGAAAATGATGGTCACCCACTTTATATCTTATATCTCAGTATAAACTAGGCAACCTTCATTCTCCTTTTACCTCTCAGTTTTATGATCTTGGTATTATAATGCCAGTCTCCCTTTGAGAAATAGATGTGATCTCCTTGGGCTGACAAAGTCAGTTTCTGAGCCTGCTAGACTGAGCACTAGACAGAAGTCCATACACAGTAAATTAGCCAGAGCTACCTTGTGGGGACTGGCTGGAGATGGCCACGATGGCCTTTCCCACGTAAGCACACCAATCTTGACAGCTTTCTTTTTCTTTTTAAATTTCTCTTAGAAATGGAGAAGACCATGGAGTTCATTTGGTCCAGCTGGGACTTAGGAAAGTTCACTGGCTTTGCTGGTATCAGTCAGAAGCAGGCTCGGAAACCAGGCTGTGTGCAGCCACCTCACCCTCCTCTCTGAGCCTGGTTTTCTTGTGCAGAGGGCACAAAGCTCCCTCAAAACTGTCACTTGGAGAACTGGATCATTTCTGTTGTTTCTTGAGAGAACAGGAATGCAGGGCTGTACATTTTTTGTTTGCATTGTTTTCAAACGTCTTATGTTTATAAGGGGACATGTTAGCCTGTGCAGAGTTTGGTAGTGTCTGTAGTGTAATTTAAATTGATTCTGCACTGAAATGAATGCCTTGATGTGCCTTATTGTTATCTGTTTAGATGGATATTAAGTTAATGCTAGAGGAGCGATGTAATGAAGATTGAGTTAGGAATTACGAGGTGACTGATGCCTGTAGCATAAAAATTTAGAACCCTGGCAAGATGTAAGAGCTTCCTGTGCAACATAAAAAGTTACTTATCCCCATATAATTTAAGGAATTTATAGAGTTCTGTGTAGAAGTCTCTAATGTTTGACTTTAAATGGATTTGGAAATTTTTGATTAAATGATGAATCTGGTAGATACTGTAAATTCAGACGTAAGCAGTACTAAAATAGCTAGTGATCTGAAGGCGGGGGGGGGGGGGGGGGGCGTTGCTAGGATATAAATGATCCAGAAATTTATTCACATGATAGCCTTTCAATATTGTATGTTGACAGTAGATAGTGTGAGGCAGGATAGTCTAGAGCCGTGGTCGGCAAACTGCGGCTCGCGAGCCACATGCGGCTCTTTGGCCCCTTGAGTGTGGCTCTTCCACAAAATACCACGGCCTGGGCGAGTCTATTTTGAAGAAGTGGCGTTAGAAGAAGTTTAAGTTTAAAAAATTTGGCTTTCAAAAGAAATTTCAATCGTTGTACTGTTGATATTTGGCTCTGTTGACTAATGAGTTTGCCGACCACTGGTCTAGGGAAAGACACAGAACTTGAAGTCACGTAGCCTGGGGGTCAAATCCTGTTCTCACCACATAGTAGTTAGGTGACTTTGGACAAGGCACTTAATCTCTCTGAGCTTCTGTTTCTTTGTCATTGAGGTGAACATACAGGAGCCATGTCACTATCAAGGATGGCCAGAGTTGGGTCTAAGACAGGCCAAAGATTCCCAGTCAAAATAAAAAGCTAAATACTGATGGTGTTTCCAGCAAGAATGATTTTGTGGGATATGTGCCTGCCCCCACCCAGTTTAGCCATTTCTTTCTGTTTTATAGAACCAGAATCTGAGGGGCTATATCCCCAAACATCTTGGTTTTATCTCCTACTCATTAAAGGGTAGCAGAAACAGCTGCCAGGCTTTGCAGATAAAACAACAACAGCAACAACAACAAAAAATAGGAGTTCAGATCACAGACTCCTCTTCCTGACTATGACCTTGAGCAAGTCACTTTGTGTTTCATCATCTATAAAATGTCCATTATACAACATAGTCCCAGAATTGTTGTGACTAATAAATAGGACAACAATATGAAGCATCAGACATTGTTCCTGGACTCTTAACAAAGGTAGTCTCCTTTCCTTTCCACTTTCCGCACACACACACACACACACACACACACCCCCCCAGCTCCCTCAACCAACATACATGTCATTATATGCCTTTTAAAAGGTAAGATTAGAGCCCTGACTGGTTTGGCTCAGTGGATAGAGTGTTGGCCTAGGGACTGAAGGGTCCCAGGTTCGATTCCAGTCAAGGGCATGTACCTTGGTTGCGGGCACATCCCCAGTAGGGGGTGTGCAGGAGGCAGCTGATCTATGTTTCTCTCATGGATGTTTCTAACTCTGTCCCTCTCTCTTCCTCTCTGTAAAAAATCAATAAAATATATTTAAAAAACAAACAAAAAAAGGTAAGATTAGAACTAGAATCTGAGAAATTTGGTAGGGAACATAAAGGTAGGGCAGGAGTTTCTAATCATGTTTGTATGGTGTAGACCAAAAGCAGATTGTTCTACAAACTCTTGGAGGGCAGAAACCTGTCTTAACACTACACAGCATACCCTGCCACTGATATTTGGTATGGCACCCCTGTAATGCTATCATTCAGTGTGTGCTCACTGTCTTCTTACAGTCTTTTCCTCTGTTATGTGTCATTCCCTTTAAACTGTCCAGTAACCTTCTGGGTAGGTATTATTCATAATATGTAGATGAGGTAACCAGGACACCAAGCAAATCTCCCAAGGTCAGGATTCAAACATCAATATGTCTGATTTCAAGTCCCATCTCTTTTATTATTATAAAAACACACTGCCCCCCAATAAAATAGCTGCCTTCATTTGGTTTTATTCTTTTAACCAAGTATGTATTAAACCTTTATTTGTGCCAGCTACTGTGCTAGATTCAGGTTTATATTTAAGACATATAGGACCCAATTATATATAAACTAGATGTCCAGTGTATGAAATTTGTGCATTGGGAGGGTTCCCCACAGCCCAGCCTGTACCCTCTCCAATCCGGGACCCCTCGGGGGATGTCCGACTGCCGATTTAGGCCTGATCCCGGGGATTGGCCCTAAACCGGCAGTTGGACATCCCTCTCACAATCTGGGACCGCTGGCTCCTAACTGCTCACATGCCTGCCTGCCTGATCGCTCCTAACTGCCCCCTCTGCCAGCCTGATCACCCCTAACCACCTCTGTCTGCCAGCCTGATCACCCCTAACTGCCCCCCATGCTGGCCTGGTCACTCCTTACTGCCCCCCCTACCATCCTGGTTGCTCCCAACTGCCCCCCTGCCAGCCTGGTCACCCCCAACTGACCCCCCACCAGCCTGGTTGCCCCTTACTGCCCCCCCTACCAGCCTGGTTGCTCCCAACTGCCCCCCCCCCACCAGCCTGGTCACCCCACGCAGCCTGCTGTTCAGTCGTTTGGTCGTCTCTCACCCCCCTGCCGGCCCTGTTGCCCCATGCAGCCTGCTGTTTGGTCGTTACTGTTACTGTGATGGCATCCCGGACATTTTGCACATTCCTCTATTAGTATAGATACACAGTTTCACTGTGATATGAGGTAGAGTGTGATGTCTCATAATAAATGTGCAAGTGAAGGGCTCTGAGGTTCACTGATGGGCACGATCACATCTAATTGGTACAAGTCATCAAAGGCTTCATGGAGGAGGGAGTATTTGAATGAAGCTTAGAGGGCTGCATTGTCTACTACTGCATGTACTGAGTGCTAAACTTGAGATCTAGAGATCTTAGTTACAATCACTTTTCTTACCATCCACTGTTATTTGTTATTTGCTCTGATTTACCATCCATTGCTACTCTTCAAAACTGAAAAGAAAATAACTAGAGAAATCACCTTGAATAGAACAGAGAGAAGAAAACAACTACCCTCAAACTCCAGGTTCCTCATTTGGAGATAGCATAGTGTTGAAGAGCCCAGCTCTTGTCCACTGCCTACTAGCTATGCAATTTTGGGAAGTTAACTTCTGTAGGCCTAGGTTCTTTCAACTATAAAATGAGGATAAAATATATACCTCAGAGGCATTTTCTGTGGACTTAATGGGATTCTACATGTAAAGTGTTTAACTGGGTGCCTGGGTCATAAGTACTTAATAATCAAATAATAACCAAAATTAAAAGGTATTATAACTCTAATACATATATATGGATGAGTGGTATACATTTGTCTGGAACACCAGAACATTAATGTTGGTTCTGAATTTGAGTTAGTGGCTCTTAGGACTTGAGCTCTTCAGCAAAATTAATGCAGAAATGCAGTTGCAGTTATTGAAGGCATAATGGTGACCAAACCCCAGCCATTTGAGGGTAGCCAAGCACTTTTACTGAAGTTGCTCTTTATCTCCTTACCTACCCTAGGTATCTGCCCAAGTTGTAGTTAATTCAGTTTTTCTTGATTAGGTAGAAAAAGTGTTCAGGAAGGACAGTGTGACTCAGCAGAACCTACAACAGACTTTGCCTCTCAATGACAAATGTTCACTTTTACCTACCATGAATTTTCTGGATGACTACCACTAATATTTGTGTGCTTTTAGTTTCTTACAGCTGAAATACTGGGCCCTAGATCAGAAATACTCAGAAAAAAAAAGAAAAAGAAAGCTACCTGGATCATATGAATGATTGTTTTCTTTAGCTTTGTAGCTTAAATGTTGTGTTAAACACTGTGGGGAAAAAATTACTGTTAAAATTGCCTTTGGAGTCTGTTTTTATCTGGTGCCTACTGGGAATCAGGTAACTCCACTTTAGGTTGTACATGACTGGAGAATCGGTTGGCCTTTATATTTTTAGTCATCACATGAGCATCTAGGTCTAAGCTGAAGAGTAATTTAGGTTAGGCAAGGAAAAATTTTTCCATTGTATTTCCTCTTGGAACGGGAGCACTTTTTGTCTCTTATTAATCACATAAGAGTATAAATTTATGGAAATGAAATATCTGTAGATATAAATATTAATCTCTGCCTTTAGTTATTTAGAATTGTTTTTAATAGAACAAACCATTTTAAAAGAAGGGACTATATAGACTCAAGTAAATAAAAAAGTTGGGGGGATGTTGAGAAAATAATTTATTCAATATATCCAGTATTTGGCATGGTTTAAGTACCACTTTATGCCCTAATTAAATGAGAATCTGCATTGGGCACATAACTTCTACAGATTATGAAATTAGAGGTAAATTGTTTGCAGTAAGCAAATGGACTGAATTCATATAAATGTAGAGTTTTAGCTTCTCTAAATACAGTGATTATTAGAATCATAATGGGTTAAATTTAATTACATAGTATGAGGAAACAGATGGGAGATGGTTAGGGAACCAGTATGAGAAAACAAGCTTCTTGTAGCACCTTAGTATAGGTTTTTTTATTAAATGGAGGAGGCTTTGTGTCTATTACCCAGCTACCCCACTTTCTTTATTTAAAAAATTATTTCAAAAAAACTATTTTTAATGATTTAGTTTTAATTTATTTTTAATTATACTTGACATACAATGTTATATTAGTTTCAGATATACAACAGTGATTCAACATTTATATACTAGTACCTTATGAAGTGATCACCACATGCATCTAGTAACCATCTGTCACCATACTTGTTATTGACTATATTCCTTATTCTGTACATTATATCCTCATGATATTTTATACCTGGAAGTTTGTACTTCTTAATCCCCTGCTCCTTTTCTGCCCATCATCTCACCACCCTCCCCTTTGGCAACCATCAGTTTCTTCTCTGTATCTGTGACTTTGTTTCTGTTTTGTCTTGTTCATTTGTTTTTTGTTTGTTTTTTTAGATCGCACATATAAGTGAAATCATACAGTATTTGTCTTGTCTGTTTAACTTATTTCATTTAACATAATACTCTTTAAGTCCATCCATGTTGTCGCAAATGGCACAATGAATTCTTTTTTATGGTTGAGCAATATTCCATCATACATATACATATGGGTGTCCCAAAAATGTATATACACACTTTGAATAATTATTACAATAATTATTAATTGCAGTGGGTTAAATCTGAAAAGAAAGAAACATCAGTTGAGCTATCAGCTGTTAAAGTGTGTATATATATTTTGGGGGACACCCTATTCCCTCCCCACCCCCCATCCCCAATCATCTTTATCCATTTATCTATCAGTAGATACATAGGTTGCTTCCAGATCTTGGCTATTTTAAACAATGCTGCAATGAACATAGGGGAACATATTGTCTTTTTAATTATTGTTTCCATTTTCTTCAGATAACTACCCAGAAGTAGAATTGCTGGGTGGAACATTAGTCTTATTTCTTATGTTTTGGGAAATTACATACTGTTTTCTGTAGTGGTTGCACTGGTTTACAATCCCAACAGTGCACAAGGATGTTCTCCACATCCTTGCAAACACTTGTTTGTTGTCTTTTGATAACAGCCATTTTGACAGGTGGGAGGTGATATCTCATTGTGGTTTTGATTTGCATTTTCCTGTTGATTGTTGTTTCCTATTGAACATCTTTTCATGTGTCTGTTGGCCATCTATTTGTCTTTAAATATCTATTCAGGTCCTCTGCCCATTTTTAATGGAATTAGTTTTTTTATATTGAATTTTATAGATTTTAAATACATTTTAGATATTAAACCCATAACAGATATCATTTGCAAATATCTTCTCCCATTCAGTAGATTGCCTTTTCATTCTGTTGATGGTTTCTTTCACTGTATAATAGCTTTTTAGTCAGATGTAGTGTCATTTATTTTTGTTTTTGTTACCTTGGCCTAAGGAGACATTAAAAAAATATCACTGCCCTAGCTGTGGTTTGGCTCAGTGGATAGAGTGCTGGCTTGCGGGCTGAAGGGTTCTGGTCAAGGGCACATGCCTGGGTTGTGGGCTCAATGCCCAGTGTGGAGCGTGCAGGAGGCAGCTGATCAATGATTCTTTCTCATCATTGATGTTTCTATCTCTCTCTCCCTTCCTCTCTGAAATCAATAAAAATATATTTTAAAAATCACTAAGACCAATGTCAAAGAGTTTGCTGCCTGTTGTTTTTTTTTTTTAATAGGAGTTTTATGGTTTCAGGTCTTACATTTAAATCTTTAATCCATTTTGAGTTTATATTTGTATATAGTGGCCTAATTTCTTTCTTTTTTAAATCTTTATTGTTCAGATTATTACAGATGTTCCTCTTTTTTCCCCCCATAGCTCCCCTCCACCCAGTTCCCACCCCACACCAGACTCTCGGCACCCCACTGTCCACGTCCATAGGTATTGCATACATGTATATAAGATCTTTGTCCCATCTCTTCCCGCACCTCCTCCCCCACCAAGAATTGTCAGTCCACTCCATTTCCATGCCCCTGATTCTATTACATTTACCAGTTTATTCTGTTCATCAGATTTTTTCTTCATTTGATTTTTAGATTCACTTATTGATAGATATGTATTTGTTGTCACTTGGTTGTTCATAATTTTTTATCTTTACCTTTTTCTTCTTCTTCCTCTTCTTAAAGAATACCCTTCAGCATTTTATATAATACTGATTTGGTGGTGATGAACGCCTTTAGCTTTTTCTTGTCTGTGAAGCTCTTTATCTGACCTTCAATTCTAAATGATAGCTTTGCTGGGTAATCTTGATTGTAGATTACTCTTGCTATTCATTGTAGCAAGAGTTGTAGTTCTTGCTATTCATCACTTTGAATATTTCTTGCCTGCATAATTTCTGTTGAGAAATCAGCTGACAGTCATATGGGTACTCCCTTGTAGGTAACTAACTGTTTTTCTCTTACTGCTTTTAAGATTCTTTGTCTTTTGCCCTTGACATTTTAATTATGATGTGTCTTGGTGTGGTCCTCTTTGGATTCCTCTTGTTTGGGGTTCTCTACGCTTCCTGGACTTGTAAGTCTATTTCTTTCACCAGGTAGGGGAAGTTTTCTGTCATTATTTCTTCAAATAGGTTTTCAATATCTTGCTCTCTTTCTTCTTCTGGCACCCCCATAATTCGGATGTTGGTACACTTGAAGTTGTCCTAGAGGCTCCTTACAATATCTTCATATTTTTGGATTCTTTTTTCTTTTTGCTTTTCCAGTTGGATGTTTATTGCTTCCTCGTATTTCAAATATTTTACTTGATTCTTAGGATCCTCTACTCTACTGTTGGATCTCTGTATATTATTCTTTATTTCAGTCAGTGTATGCTTAATTTCTGACTGATCCTTTTACATTTTTTTTTTTGGCGTTCTCACTAAGATCCTTGAAGGTCTCACTAAGTTCCTCTGAGGTTTCTAGAAGATTCTTGAGTAACCTTATAACTGTGTTTTGAACTCCATATCCAGTAGTTTGCTTTCTTCCATTTCTGACACATTTCTTTGTCTCCGCATTTTGGCTGCTTCCCTGTGTTTGTTTCTATGTATTGGGTAGCTGCTAAGTCTCCTTGAGTTGATAGAGTGGTCTTGTGTAGTAGGTATCCTATAGGCCCAGTGGCTCAGCCTCCCCAGTCACCTGAGGTGGACACTCTTGGTGCACCCCTTTGTGGGCTGTGTGCACAGTCTTGTTGTAGTTAAGCCTTGATTGCTGTTGGTATCACTGGGAGGAATTGACCTCCAGGCCAATTGACTGTGAGGACCAGCCGTGTCTACAGTGGAAGAGCTGCTGTGCAGGAGACACCCTTATGGGGCAGGACTTGCTTCAGTGGGGCTTTGGTGCTCACTGAGTCTGTCCCTTGAGTGTGTCACTTATGGAAGTGAAGAGTTGTAATCGGTTATGGTCTCACACTGACCACTGGGTAAACTGGCTCTTGGATCTCAAAGAAGGTGCAAAGTCATCCACTGCCTGGGGCCACCCAGCAGGAGCTACAGAAAGATCAGCAGATTCCTCCTCTTTGTATGGGGTTTGGAAGTGCCCAGACGAGGTCCAGCTGGGAGGCAAGGCAGGCTGCTGGCCTTGGGCCTTCTTTAGATAGCTTTGGGGCTCCCTGACCCAGATGCAGTTTGACAGGTTTTAGGCTAGGAAAGGACAGGCCCTTCATATGCAAAAGCCGCTGCACACAGCTTGGGTGGGGTTGTAAATTGAGTGGGGTGGGGTCTCAGGGAATCTCCAGGGCAGAGCAAATAGCAATGGCTGCCAGTCAGCCCTGCACAGGGGAGGTCCCGGTGCAAGAACAATGACCATTGCGCACCTCCATCTGGAAGAAAGCCACCCCTGCATTCCTGCCTGATGCCAGACAGTCCAGTTTCTCCCCGTATGTGTCTGGGTCCCCCAAAGTCTCACCCAGCACTGGAGCTCAGAGCAAGTGGGAGCTTATATCTCCCTCCCCATTAAAAAAGCGGCACACCCGGGTGCCAGCTCGTTCTGCACCTCCGCACCTCCTACCAGTCTCAATGCGCTTTCGTCTTTACCTCTCTAGTTGTGGTACTTCCACTCAGCCAGGTTTCCCACGGTTCTGGATGATAGTTGTTTTGTATTTTAGTTGTAATTTTGATATGGTTGTGGGAGGCAGCAAGTACAGGTGTTTACCTATGCTGCCATCTTGGTTCTTCTCTGGCCTAATTTCGTTTTCTTTTCTTTTTGCATGTATCTGTCCAGTTTTCCCAGCACCATTTATTGAAGAGACTGTCTTTTCCCCATTGTATATTCTTGCCTCCTTTGTTACAGATTAGTTGACCATATACGCACGGGTTTATTTCTAAACTCTCTCTTCCATTTCATTAACCTATTTGCCTGTTTTTGTATCAGTATCATACTGCTTTGATTACTATAGCTTTGTAGTATAGATTGAAATCGGGGAGCATGTAACCTCCAGTTTTGTTCTTTTTTCTCAAGATTGCTTTAGCTATTCAGGGTCTTTTGTAGTTCCATATAAATATTAGGATTAATTGTTCTAGTTCTGTGAAAAATGCCATTGGTATTTTGATAGGGATTGCATTGAATCTATAGATTGCTTTGGGTAGTATGGGCATTTTAACAATATTAATTTTTCCAATCCATGAGCACCCCCAGTTCTACATCAGCAAACATCCAAGGGTCCTTCCTATAAGCACAGTTACACTACATCCCATTGTGACCTGGCCTCAAGTTCTTTGAATAATGAATGTTGAGACTAAGGATAAACATATGGTTAGATCTATTTAAGTGTAGACCAACAGCAGAAGCACTCATAGTAAGGAGACAAAACTCACCACTTCAGGGTGCTAACAATATTATATGCATGCTCCTTGTTTTACGTGAAAATAGTATGATACCTAGTTAAACTCCTTTTTTATCAAAATATTTGTCAGCTTTTTCTCATCTTCAGTAAAATTTGGTTTTAGTTAACTAACCTCAGTCTATATGCACAAAGAAGGATATGGAAAGCATTTACCTGGCAGTGGTGCATTCTTTTTAAAACCTGATTGCTGCGTGTTAATTTTTTTTTGCTTTCAATAGGTAACAATATATTCCATTTTGTAATGAGGTATGACTCAGTAATTGCTCATTGTCTTCCCACTGTGGGTTTTTTTTGTTTTGTTTTGTTTTCGTTGAGCAAGCAAGAAAATCTTGCATGAGAGGAGGGAGAAACAGAGTGAGTTGAGGAATACAAAACTTAAATACTGTTGCTTGATTTTCATTGGTTATCTCCTTTCTTACTGTGACCAGTCTAATCCAGCCTTCCTTGTCAAATCCCTCCCCTCCCCCACCCTCTGTTCAGGGTTGCACAGAGTATCTGTTTCTAGAAACTGATTGCAGGCAGTATGTAGGCATCTTTCATTCAGAATGGACGTTAATATATTCAGTAGGGAAGAAAGCTTTTAGAAATGTACCATTTGTCAAAATTGGATGGCTTTTAAAAAGGGACAGAGATGCTGAATGTTTCGTATGTTAGCATCGACTCTTTCTGTTCAGACTCAAGTTTTCAGAAGCTTAAATATAGAGCCCTTTAAAAAAAAAAAGAGGAAGAAAGAAGAATTTTTCTGGTTAGTCGACCTCTTTTTAAGAAGTGCTTCATCATCCTCCTCCACCTCTCTGTGATGTTTCTCTGCAGCTCTCTGTAGGTTAGGGTTCTGTGCTGGCTGGCAGAATGCTCATTTGTTAGCTGAATAGAGTCCATCGACAGACATAGATTAATATAGGTTTTATTTCTTTCCTGTGAATTCCAAAAATGCCATCCAAAGAGTCTTGGTCGGGTAGGAAAACTAACAGAGCTGCAGCTCGCAAATCAAAACAAGAGGGCCGTCAGCAAGATTTATTGATAGCAGCCTTGGGAATGAAACTGGGTTCTCAAAAGTCGTCTGTGACAATCTGGCAACCTCTGAAACTCTTTGCTTATTCACAGTTGACATCACTTGTTAGAAGAGCAACTCTGAAAGAAAACGAGCAAATTCCAAAATATGAAAAGGTTCACAATTTCAAGGTAAGAATATTTTTAACCTTTTCTTATAAGAAAGAAAATGCACGTTATTTGAATTACACAATATTAAAGGAATATCTGCTGATGTTTTTTTAACACTAGGATGACTGAACTAAAACGTTCTTGCTATTTTAAGAATGAAGATGTGTTATGCTTTTAAACAGAAAAAAAAAAACTAATAGAATCCAACCCCGCTTTCTCTAATGCTGATTTAGTATTCTGTTTAATCTGTGTGTTTCAGTGGTAAAAGTATTGACTGATATTTGAAAGGTCTCATTTAATGATTTTGGCGTTATTTTTATTTGTGATATAAATATGTCTAACTATCTTTTTTTGGGTTTTCTGTGAGAGGATTAGATCTTATCTCTATTCGTTTGTGGTAAAAAGCTTTGGCTATAAGAGTCATTAAAAAAGTCATGTGCTGTTGCATCTGGATTGAGCAGATGGTCTGCATTTCCCATAGTTTCTGTCTTTCCTCCTCCGTTAGTTAATTGGCCGTGATGTAAGGAGACTGACCACCATGGGAATGTTGATGCTGCTGACACGAGCAGCTTCTCTTTAATTTCTGAGTATTTGTTTTCACCTTGTGTATGTGTAGTTCTAAATTATTGTTAATGTGTTTTACCAACTATACTTTAATCATCTTTCATCAAAATGATATGTGTGATTCAAGCTGTGTGTAGATCTTGCTTCTACTTATAGCGTGACATTCGGACTTGAAGTTCAGTCCTTTGCAACCTAATTTGAAGGACATACAGTGTGAGGCCATGCATGAGACCCAGATACACTTACTGGATGAATGGATGCACTGGCATTTCTATAGTAACTTCCCAGTAGTTAAACAACTTTAAGCTGAAGTTCTTGAGACATAAATATTTTTAGGTTGGGAAAATTTCATAGTTTTGATGTTGGGAGTGTATAGTTTCAAAAGATGATAAAGCTGGAAACCCCATTCTTCCATTTGTTTATTAATTTATTCAGCAGATATAATGCACCATTATCTGTAGTTAGAAACTTTATTCCAAATTTGCCATTCATCCTGATTTATAACACCAGCATTTATTTTACTTAAATGCTAAATACAAAACTCCGAATATGCTGTTTTTTTCATAGTGAGGAATAGACTTTTATGATATTCAGACCATTTGGGGATACAGGATAAATTCCAGAATGTATGGGATATGTAAAGATTGCTAATATTTCAAGATAAACCAAATAGCATTTTCTTCTCCTTTAATCTTAAGGCCTTGCCTTTCAGCCAGTATCTTTGATTTAAAATGAAACTGAGACCATTTAGTATGTGTATCAGGTCTCAACCACATCTTCCATTTATGAACCTAAATAGCACATACAGGTTACTAGGCCTCAGTTTCTTCTTGCATGATATAGAACTTGTTCTTACAGGATATTGATCAGGAAAATGATCCCAAATAAATCCTTTTGCAAATACAAAGTTTATGTGTTGTTTCATGCTTAGGAACCTAAATGACAATAGTTCTTAAGCAGGAAACTAAGCATACTATTTAGAAATAGCTGAGATTTTAAAATATACAATATTTCCAAAGATGTACCCTCTGGTGTGTTCAGCAAGAACAGATTGACCTATTAAGGATCCATTTCAGTGCTAAGTCAAGTTCATTGTACATGCTTTCTGTCAGTATTGGTTAAAGACAAAGAGTAGGTCTTTTCAAGGATTTGCATGAGCAAGAAAATATTCTCTATATTTTGGTTGCATTTCCAGTAATTTCTCTATTTTAATTTAGCACATGGCTTTAATGAGGAAATTTTGTACAGCCTGAAAGTGCTGACTCTGGGGCCAATTGTGACTCTTAGCTTGGTACTCAAACTGTTTTAAAGATATTTGTCTTAAAGAAAAAAAGAAAAAGCAGAAGCCTGCTTTCTTCTCTGGACCTAAAAAATTAAAAGCAGCTTGAGCATACTGTTTAAAAAACAAACAAACATACTCAGGAAAGAACTTGTGTGAGATAGTGAGTTGCATTACATATTTTTTAGAGCTGCTAATAAGGTCAGAAGTCTCAGAACTTGACTCTTTCCATTAAAATTGGTCTTTGTTATTTAAAACTGTTTCTGTAGGGTGGCATCATTAAAGAGTGTGTGTGGAGGGGGGGTCCATACTTGGCTTCCAAGAACATCCCCAAAAGAATCCAGACTCTGGCAGCAGTTCTCTCCCACACAAACGTTCACTTAGAAGGTCACTGCTGTGATATGTAAGTGTATACAGTGCGGAGATTTATTGTGGGAAAAACCCTGAGCATTTACATAATAATTGTTCACGCAGCCTTGCCATTGATTGTTTCCTGTGTTGGTAAAGTGTATTCTGCCTCACCACAAGCCCACTCACTAAAGCCTCATTTCAATGTGGTTTTCTTTTTTGCTTCTTGAACTGCCTTGTTATGTAATGTTGCTCTGTGGTGAACAGCTGCCAAACCTTATTTCAGAGCGTGAAGCCAAGAGTGTCTTATACCTTTGGTGAAATCCAAAAAAAAAAAAAAAAAATCAACTGGGCCTAACTCCAGACAGGTGTTTGTTTTTTTAAGGGAATAGAAACAAAACAGGAACACTTCCCATTTTGCTGTGTTATGTAACATGGTCTTTTGCCCCCTTATTGTTACTTAATAAGGATTTGACAAAGAATTGATCACAAGAAAGATCATTATCTCTTTTGGGGGAGGGTCATCATTTTAAAAATCAATGTACCACTTTAAAAAAATGATTAATCTGTAAGATGTCAACATAACTTTATAATTTTAACTGTCTCCTGGATCAACCTCTCCTAAGAACTGCCCCCATCCTAACACAAGAACAAGAGAGCAAGCTAATTTCTGGAGCAGACCTTAAACTAAACAAGAAACTTCTGACATTAAAAGGAAGACACAGGCACCCCACCAGCAGTGAGTGTACCCACGCAGGAGGCTCTCTGCATAGAATGATAGCTACATCCCAGCTTGCCCTCAGGAGCTTGCTCATTATTTGTATGACCTTGGCAGATGACTTCATCTCTCTAAGCCTCTGATTCTGCATCAGAAAAAGTGAGTGCTGGGAATGTGTGGGCACATGGTGGTAGTCACTATTTTTGTTATTACAAATTACCCCTAAATTCGTACCATGACTGTTTTCTTGCTCAGTTATAGCGGTCATGATGCAGTGGAGAACTCTGGCATGATTGTGGGGGCCAAAGACAGTTCTTGCTTCTTTCTTAGCTCTCAGGCAGCTTAGTTATGTAAGAGCAGTTGCATTTTCCTGCCTCACAGAATACAGTGAAATCCTCCATATTTCTTTTACTCCCTCCAAATTAAAGTATTCTATGTTTCACTTGGTATGTTTAATTCAGATAGTTCTATAAAATAAAATCAAGATTGCATATGATTACACCACCACCAGAAACCTGGCTACTTAGGCAAATTAAACAATTAAAAAGCAAACAGCATGAAGAACTTTAGTGAGTAGATACTTAAAAATCTTGAAGATAGTCTGGAAGTGGTGACTGGTTGGTTTTAGAGTTTCAGATACTTGCATTCTGCATATAAATTAGATTGTAACATAATAGATTTAATGTTGCCCAGATAATATGCAAGCAATGAATCCTGAGATGTGAATTGATACTGCAATTAAAACACTCTAACATGAACCATGTAATATTTATTTATTTGTTTTAGAGTGGAAGGGAGGGCTAGAAACATCAATGATGAGAGTCATTGATAGGCTGCCTCCTGCACGCCGCCTACTGGGGATTGAGCCTGCAACTTGGGCATGTGCCCCTGACCAGAACTGAACCCCGGACCCTTCAGTCCTCAAGTTGACACTCTATCCAAGTGCAGAACCTTGTAATATTTAGTAAAATTACTGACTCAAGACCACTGGGATAAAGCAATAATAGTGAACCCGTCAATCCTGGCGCACAGACCAGACATTGTGTGGTTTGGAAACTGAGGGGTAGGGATGACCAGCACTCCTGCTCAAAGTGGCCTTTTCTTCTGAGGATACAGACAAATGCAAGCCCTGTGGTTTTCATTTGGTTCACATTTAAGAATGATTACAAAACGAACCAACAAATAAACAGCTAGATGCAGCATGAAATTTAGAGTTAAATTATGTGATCTATAAGTTCTTTTATACCTTGAAAATTCTCTGATTCAATTATAATGAGAAGCATTTGATTTGTTAATATATTGTCTTCCATTACTAAAATTTTATTAAGGCCCATATAGAAACCAACTGATTTTAATACTGATTTTTAAAAGAATAAAAATACTGATTTTTAAAAGAATAAAAATAAACTACATATGAAAGAATATTTTTTAAAACTAGTTATATTAGCAGTCAGTGAAGTGTCAGATTCAAAGACTGAACCCCCCTCCTCCTATCTCCATCTTCCTTCTCCTGTCCCCCACATCTAGTAAAATGCCTTATCTATGCTCAAAAAGCACCCATTAAATGACATGACATGACATGGGGGACCTTGGTGATGGTGGTGGTTGTTATTTTGAAACCACATCTCATGGCAGCTGGAAATTTCAAAACAAAAGTAGATTCTTCTAATCTTAAGACCTGTGTTGTTCTAAATGGTTTTAAAAAATCAAATTGATGTGAATTTTTTAAATGAAATAAAACCCCAAATATCATGTTATCTTATATTTGATGAGAGTATCTGTGTTAAGTGCTTAGAAATTTCAGTGTTGTTTTGAATTAAGTGTAATATGACAAAATAGAAAAGGCAACCTGGACTGTCCCATTGTTAAGCTTCAGCAATAAGGTCACTCATCTTTGCTTCTCCTATGTATATAAACATGAGTGCCCCAAATTAACATTTCAAAGGAATGATGTTTTCCTCCCAATAGTTATGTGTGTGTGTGTATACACAGGCACTACTCCTGATTCGTAATGTGGGTATCTTGCAAGAAAAGATAAAAATAAAGATTAGTGCAGATGGGGATTATTTCTGCCTAGGGCAGTCAGACTTGTAGAAGGCTGATTGGGTAAGATCATCTATAATGTCTCTGTGGGCATTGTGTTTCTGTTGCTCTCGGATAGAATACTTAGCAGATGTGTGGAAGCCAAAAGTAATGAACACGCACTAGTCTGCCTCTGCTGCTGAGGAGGACCACAAAGACTCAGAATGCACTTTCATCCAGGTCTCCATGCTACCCCGCAGCACTGCGGCCCTCAACCCTGTCTATCCTTATATTCGTAACTCTGGCTGGGGAACTGGCTATAACCCCTCGAGTGCAAATCTAGATTATTAAGATCATTGGGAAGGTTACTGCCTGCCATTAATAATCCAAAAAGAAACATGTCACAAGTTTCTTGTTGGTTGGTACATAGTTGCTTACGCTTCTTCACAGACATTTTATGGGACTAGAGAATTTTAAGATGCTATACTTAGCTCAAGAAAAACCCATGATTTTATGGATTGGAAGCATTAATATGGTCACTATACCCAACGTGATCTACAAATTCAATGCAATTTTTATCAAAATCCCAGTGACATTCTTCACAGAAATAGAAAAGACAATCCTAAAATTCATATGGAACCACAAAAGACCCCAAATAGCCAAAGCAATCTTAAGCAAGAACAAAGCTATAGTAATTAAAAGTGTTAAAGCAGACATATGGACCAATGGAACAGAACAGAAAGCCCAGAAAAAAAAGTCCATGCATCTACAGTCAACTCATCTTCAGCAAGATTGCCAAGAATAGTAAATGGGGAACAGTAGTCTCCTCAATTAATGATATGGGGAAAACCAGATATCCACATGCAAAAGAATGAAATTGGTCCCTTATCTCACAACATATACAAAAAAATCAGTTCAGCGTTGGATTAAACACTTAAATATAAGCCCTGGAACAAAAGAAAGAAAACAGGAAGAAAGCTTTTTTTTAAAAAAAATCTTTATTGTTAAAAGTATTACAGAGGTCCTCCTTTTTCCCCCATTGACCTCTTCCAGCCCGCTCCCGTCAGGAAGAAGCTTCTTGACACTGGCCTGGGCAATGTGTTTTTGGATGACACCAAAGCACAAGCAACAACAGCAAACAAGACAGGTGGGACTATATCAAACTAAAAAGCTTTGTACAGCAAAGGAAACAACAGAGCGAAAAGGAAACTTAAGGAATAGGAGAAAATACAGGCAAACCATATATCCGATAAGGGAAGGGGTTTATGTCCAAAATATATAAGGAACTCATACAACTCAGTAGCAAAAACCAAATAACCCAATTTTAAAATGGGCAAAGGACATGAATAGACATTTCTCAAAAGAAGATTATATAGTGGCAGATGCTCAATATCACTAATCAACCTCACAGCTGTTAGAATGGCTATTTTTAAAAAAGACAAAAAATACCAAGTGTTGATGAGGATGTGGAGAGAAGGGAATCCTTGAATACTGTTGGTGCAAATGTAAATTGGTATAGCAATTATGAAAACAGTATGGAAGTTCCTCGGAAAATTAAAAACATAGCTACCTTGTGATCCAGCAGTAGGTTGCCTTTTAACGCTGATGATTATTTCCTTTGCTGTGCAGAAAATGTATCATTACACGGAGCCTGCATGTCTGTTTTTGCTTTTGTTGCTTTAAAATTTGGAGAGAGATTTGGAAGTTTGTTTTTCTCTACTTGGAGGCTGTTAGTGGAATTAAAAAACAAACTAAAAAGATTATCGAGTAGTTTAAATTTGGGGAGAGATTTACAAATTTGTCCTTCTCACTAGGTGGCTGTTAGTAAAACATATTAAGTGTACCATTTCTTTTATGTAATTAAAAACCAAATAATTAAAAGCAAGCCTGCACCAGGAGATCACCGGTTCAATTCCCAGTCAGGGCACATGCCCAGCTTTTGGACTATATCCCCAACAGGAGGTGTGCAGGAGGCAGCTGATCAATGTTTCTATCTCCCTCTCCCTCTAGTATTACAAAAAACAACAACAAAGAAGAAATCTGAGGCCAGCCTTTGAAATTAAGATGTAGGGTTGCTACTTTTAAACACCTTAAGACGGACACACAATTTCAGAAAGTCACTTCTTCCAAAATTCTGTTTTTTTAATACTTTAGTTTTTGTGTCCACACAATAATCTAACCCTCAAGGATTTTTTTTTTCTTACATTTGGGACATGTTGGTACTTTTATAGTTACTTGTATCACATATCCATTCTCCCCTTCCAGATTTAACTGAGGAGTAAGTCTTAATTCTATCCTGCTCATTCTGTAAGTTAATGGGAGAGATGCATATGTAATATTTCATATCTCTATTTTTCAAAACCTTAATTGACAAATTATACTATCATACTTCATTGTCTTTGTGACTCACTATGTCAAAATTCCTCAGTGGACAAAGAGTCTTCACTTAGGATTGAAGCCTACTGTAACTTCAATAAGATTGCCAAAGCATGTGCCTAAAAAATATGTACATGTCATAATATCCTACCTCAGTTATTGTTTATATTGCCAAGTTTCCTATTATCTGAGTATACTTATCATTAGTCAGCATTCATTATTTGTATATAATAATACATGACACAAAAATATCATTGCCTTCATCAAAGAGCCCAAAGGGAAGAGAGATACCAATATACAAAAAGGAAGCGGAATATAAGTCTAAGAAAGATGTATTAAAGAGAATATATGCAAATATTGGTTTTTCTTTCTTAAATATTTTACCACAGTAATGATGTTATCTGGGAAAACCACCGCAAATTATTTTTCTGATAAACACCAGTAGTTTTCTTTCCCAGGTTTACTCTTCTTAAATTATCTTAAGATTCTCCTGGTTACAAAATAGGAAAGCTAGAAAAGGAAGGGGAAATAGCCCAGTAGTGTCGCACTTCTGGATAACATAGTCAACTGCTTATTTTCTGTATTTTATATTCTTTGAGGAGCAAAAATAGAACTTGGGTGTGTTTTTAAAAGTGTTATCCAGATGTAAAAATTAAAAAGAAAATAATATATCCACTTTTAGGTCATGGGAATGAGAGGCTTCTTGTTATGTTAGGTGATATCCTACAGTCTGCTGTATTAGAAATGACATTTTGGCTGTCAGTGTGAATGGATTTGCCCAAATCGGGCCTAAACTGTCAGGCTCACTCCTTCTCTTTTGTAGAATTCCCTTTGGAGTCCCAGCTCTCACATGTGCCACACCCTAATCACTGCTTTCGGCTCTGCCTCACAAGCTTGGATAGTGCCCTTGTTCATAAGGAGAAGAGCCATCTCTAGGAAGCATGTGATTTTGCTTTGATGGCTGTTATTACAGCTCATTTTTCCAAAATTGTATGACATTGCTTCAGTGTGTCTGTTTAAATCCTCCATTTGGAACCCATGACTGATATTTACCATTTGATGGAACAGATAGGAGACTTTCCATTTCAAGTGCTGGAAAGCCAAACCCATGCTCTCTGAGGCAAAAGGGAAGTTATAGGAAAAGTCTGGTGTTAGTTGACCCAGAAGCTTAATAATGCCAACAGAACTCTGTCTCCAAGCTCCATCTTCATTTTCAGGCTCCTACTGCTGACAAGGTGCTGGTAGAGATTCCAGCTCTGTGTACTGCAGATGCTAGTCAGCTGCAATAAGAGACTGTTTGAGCAAAGGGTCTGGGCCTGGCAGGCATTCACTTAATTATCTTACACTAGAGGCCCAGTGCACGATTTTCAGGGGAGTCCCTCAGCCCAGCCTGCGCCCTCTTCAGTCCAGGAGCCCTTGGGGGATGTCTGACTGATGGCTTAAGCCCACTCCCTGCCGGCAGTCGGGCATCCTTAGCACTGCCTCGAAGGCGGGAGAGGCTCCCGTCACCACCGCTGCACTCACTAGCCGTGAGCCTGGCTTCTGGCTGAGCTGCGCTCCCCCTGTGGGAGCGTACTGACCCCCAGGGGGCAGCTCCTGCATTGAGCGTATGCTCCCTGGTGGTCAGTGCACGTCATAGCCACTGGTCGTTCCACTGTTCAGTTGATTTGCATATTAGCCTTTTATTATATAGGATGCCCTTCTCTGAACTGGTAGTTCTAGTTCCAGGAGAACAGAATGGGCTTATTGGCTTAGATCTAGGTCACATACTCTCCCCTGGAGCTGGGGATAGGGTCAGTTCCATACGGTTCACATAGATTCAGGACTGTTATTCAAAAATAAGAAATGCCCACTACATAAAATGACAAATGAAATCACCAGTTACAAGATTCTAGTGTACAACCTACCAAATACAACAGTGTTAATGTAACACTTTGCTGGGATATGTGTGTAGAGCACAGTGACAAAGGAATTCTAAAGCAGTTCAGCCTATATCCGGGACATTGAGAATTGCTGAGTAAGTGAACATTATTTTATACGTGTAGAAACTGAAGCCTGGAGAAATCAAAGGTTCAAGCTCACATAAAACATTAGTTTTAGAAACAAGAATATAATCTGAACTTCCACTTTTGGCTACCATAGAGGAAATAGATACACCGTCCCATCTTAAATAAATAGCGCACCAGAGAAAGTATGTAAAACAGTAGTCAGACATTGAACAACAGATCCTGAAAGAAGGAACACAAACAATATGACTTAAGATTGCTCTTGCCTCCTACCTAGAGGGAGTTTCCAGGCCACAGCAAAATGGAGGGGGAATCGAAGGAAAGCCCAGAGGTCTAGCTAAGTTGAGGACACAGAGATTGGAGTTTGGTGAGGCAAAGTAGCTAAGATTTGTGGGACGGAGTTCCTGGGGGACAAAGCTCTGGAATCTTTTTTAGTCTTTGAGTACTTACCTACACATGCATGAGAGGAAACCATTATGGAAATTCACCCAGGGCTGGAGAATACTTTTGCCCACCAGTAGGGGTGGAAAGACATCATAATACATGAGGAATTGTATTAAAGGGGCATCTTAGTAGCATAACTAAATTAGCATAGGCCAGAGGCTGCAGTGAGGAAAGAAATAGAAGCTATTTAAAATGATCCAAATGAAATCTCCAGAGATGAAAAATATATATAAAATGAAAATACACTGGGTGGACTTCTAGGAATATATTCTAAGAAACCCGAAGCATCAATCAGAAAGGATGTATGCACCCCTATGTTCATAGCAGCACAATTTACAATAGCTAAGATCTGGAAACAGCCCAAGTGCCCATCAGTAAATGAGTGGATAAAAAAAGCTGTGGTACATTTATACCAGGGAATATTATGCAGCAGTAAAGAAGGATCTCTTACCCTTTGAAATAGCATGGAGGGACCTGGAGGGTATCATGCTAAGTGAAATAATTCAGTCAGAGAAAGACAAGTATCACATGATCACACTCATATGTGGAATCTAACAAAATAAACTGATGAACAGAGTGGATCCAGAGACATGGAAGCATGGAACAAAGTGTGGAAGCTCAGGGGGGAGGGTAGGTGGGTGGGAGGTAATCAACCAAAGACCTGTATGCATATATGCATGGACCATGGACACAGACAATAGGGTGCTGAAGGCCTGGGGCAGGGGTGGGCTGGAGGGGGTGAGTGGGGGAAAAGGGGACAGATGTAATACTTTTAATAATAAAGAATTATTTTTAAAAACAACATACACTGGTGGTATTAACAGCATGTTAGGCACCACAGAAGAAAACATTAGTGAACCAGCAGGCATATAACAAATATCCAAAATGAAGGACAGAAAGAATGTTTTTAAAAAAATGAGCACAGCATCAGTGATCAGTGGGACAATATCAAACAATGAAGCTTAAGTGTAATTGGAGTCAAAAGGAGCAGTGATGGGGAGCCAGGGAACAAAATAGTTATTTGAAGGTCCAGTCAGGTATCACTTAATGATGGGGATATGTTCTGCTAAATGAATCATTAGGCATTTTCATTTTTGTAGAAGTATCATAGAGTACTCTTACACAAACCTAGCTGGTATGGCCTACCACACCCCCCACACTACATGGTATATATATATAGCCTATTGCTCCTAAGGCTGCAAACCTGTACAGCATGTTACTGTACTACATACCTTAGGCAATTCTAACAGAAGAAGAACTTTTGTGTAGCTAACTATATCTGAACACAGAAAAGGTACAGTAAAAGTACAGTATATAAAAGTGTGTGTGCACACATTGGGGAATCGGGAGGGCTCTGGAGGGAGGTGCCTTTGGAGAGAGAGAGATGTCAGGAGGAGGGAAAGAGGAAGAGGAAGGGAGAGCAGAGGTCAAAAGAGATCCAGAGAGATAAAGCTTGAGACAAGAAATAACAAAAGCAAGGAGAGGGAGGAACAGGGCTGGGAGGAAAGAGAGAGAAAGAGAAACAGAGAGGCCCTGATGGTTTGGCTCAGTGGTCAGAGCATTGGCCCTCAAACTGAAGGTTGAGGTTCGATTCCCGTCAAGGGCACGTACCTCAGTTGCAGGCTCAATCCCTGATGTGTCTCTCTCACATTGTTGTTTCTCTGTCTCTCCCCCTCCCTTCTACTCTCTCTAAATATCAATAGAAAAAAAAATATCCTTGGGAGAGGATTAACAAAAACATAAAAGAGAAACAGAGGAAAAGAACGTGAGATTGTGCGCACACACGTAAGCAGGTACAAGGCAGTTGCACAGCATTGCTGAGCCTCCTCATCTATTTAAAACAACGCGAGCTAGCAGTAAATTCAACATCATAGTTGGGTCCAGCATTTTTTTCCAATATTGCAAACAAACGTTTTGCTTATAATCCATCATAATTTTAAAGGACCACCATCGTATATGCGCCTCAGCCTGAAAAGTGAAGTTGTTCATCCCTCACATATGATAACAAAATGAATTTATAGAGGACATCTCTAGGATTTAGATATTAAACATGTGTCCAGTTTCTCTTAAATTTTATTTTCACATTTCAGCTTCTTAATGTGTTTATAGTTTTATGGTTTTACAGGACTTTAAGTTTGCACACACAAGAATACAGTGTACAATTTTTTAAAGAAGAGAAATTACTTTTATACTATTGTTTTCTGTATTAACATCTTTAAAAATAATTTCAATGTAGGAAAAATATGTAAACAGAAGAAACAAATTATTTGCCTTTTCCACTGGTACTCCTACAAAGTTTGTTTGTTTTTTTAAGTTGGGGAGAGGAGAATATGTATTACATACAGATGAATAAAGAATGACAGCAGAGCCCTAGCCAGTTTGGTTCAGTGGATAGAGCGTTGGCCTGCAGACTGAAGGGTCCCAGGTTCAATTCCGGTCAAGGGTTTGTACCTTGGTTGTGGGCACATCCCCAGTAGGGGGTATGTAGGAGGCAGCTGATCGATGTTTCTCTCTCTCAACAATGTTTCTAGCTCTCTATCCCTCTCCCTTCCTCTCTGTAAAAAATCAATAAAATATATATATTTTTAAAAAGAATGACAGCAGAATTCTCATCAGAAACTATGCAAAACAATGGAATGACATCTTTAAAGTACTCAACAACAACAACAAATACCAACCTGGAATTCTGTATCCAGCAAAACATCTTTTAAAAATGAAGACAAAATAAAAATGTTTTTAAACAAACAAACAAAAAAAGCTGAGTGAAAATATCACCAGGAGACCCATAGTACTAGAATACTAAGGGAAGTTCTTCAGGCAGAGGGAAATCATACCAGATGGAAATTTAGATCTATACAAAAGAATAAAAATGCCGGAAATGGTGAACATGTGGGTAAGTGTTAAATTTGTGTTTTCTTCATTTTAGTGCCATTAAAGAATAATTGACTGTTTAAAACAAAAATAGGGATGCATTATATAGTTATACAAGTAAAATATATGACAACAATAGCATAAAATATGGGGTTGGGAGAGTGCAAGTATACTAAGATTCTATACCTGTACCTGCAGTGGTATAATATTATTTGAAAGTAGACTGTTAAGTTAAAGATATATATTGTAGACTTTAAAGCAAACTTTAAAAAATAATAGTTATAAGTTAATAGTGGAAACAAAAAGGATTCATAAAATCTATGCAATTTATTCAAAAGTATGCAAGAAAGAGAAAAAGGAATAAAGAACAAATGTAATAGTATATAGGAAACAAAAGTAAGATAGCAGGCTTAAACCCAGTCATACTGATAGTTATATTATATGGAAATGTCCAAACACCCCATTAAAGGCAGAGGTTGTCAGATTGGATAAAGAGGCAATATCCAACTAATTGCTACCCATAAGGAACCTATTTTAAATATAAATACACAGAGAAGCAAAAAGAATAAGGTATAGAATTACCAGGCAATACTTCAAAGAAAATTAGAGTGGCTATATTTATATTAAATGCAGTTTTTAGACAAGAAATAATGGGAATAAAATTCATCAAGAAGACATAACAATTTAAAATTTACATGCACCTAATAATAGAGATTTAAATTACATAAATCAACAACTGAATTGAAAAGTGAAATAGATAATCCATAATTATAGATGGAGAGTTCCTACTTTTCTCCCAATGGTAGAACAAATAGACAAATAGAGTAGAAAATTATTAAGAATACAGAAGCCTTAAACAACAGTATCAACCAATTTGACTTAATTGATATTTATATAATACTAGAGGCCTGGTGCATGAATTCGTGCACGGGTGGGGTCCAGCTGGCCCGCCCCAATGGGGGCCCATTGGGCCGGGCTGGGCGGGGGGAGGGGGGGGATGGGTGGTTGGCCAGCCGGCCCCGCCCCCGATTGGAATGTTGAGGGCCAATTGGGGGCCGGGCCGGCTGAGGGGGGGGAGACAATTGGGGCCCAGATCAGGCCGGTTGGCTGCCACAGTGCGTGTCATAGCCACCGGTCGTTCTGGTCATTCTGGTTGCTGGGCTCTTATATATACTATAGATTCTCAGCAACAGCAGAATATACATACTATTTAAGTGAACATGGACGATTCACCAAGACAGTTTTTCAGGCCATAAAACAAGTATCAATAAACATAAAAGGACTGAAATCATACAAATCATAATCTCTCACCACAACAGAATTAATTTCAAAATCAATAACAGATATCTGACAAACTTCCCACATATTTAGAAATTAAGCAACTTACTGCTGAATAACTTCATGGATTAAAGAAATTGCAAGGAACATTAAAAAATGCATCATATCAAGATTCGTGGAATGTGGCTACAGTAATATATATATGGTGAAATCTTTACCATTAAAATGCTTATTTTAGGAGAAGAAAGAAAAGGTCTTTAAAGAGCCAAGCTTTATCTTAAGAATAAAAAACAAGAAGACCCAATTAAACCAAGCAACAGAAGGATGGAAATGCTAAAGATAAGAGCAGCGATCAATAAAATAGAAACAATAGAGAAAATCTGGATCTCTTTTACTAGAGCTTTAAGAGGGTTTTTTAAGCTACATAGTTTCATAATTTCTTGTGCATTTTAGTCAAACCTTTTTCCTGATATATTATAGGAATACTTCCATTCATAACATAATATGTTAAAAGATTACACTTCTTTAGAGGACAGATTTAAAACCAGGCCAAAGAGAAATTGAAACCTGGTTGTGTGGAAATGTCAATATTAGTACCTACTTGGCTTTAAGGAATCATGGGTCAGAGATCATGTGGTCTGGTCTGAGCCTGTTGTCTCTCAGTGTTCAGTTTAGTATGTGAAACGTGGGTACAGACTGTCACTGAGCTGTGGATTGTACCCTGGTTCTTACTGCATAACCAAGTGAATTCATTATTTTATTTTGCTATTACACCCCCATACTAAAACTTTAGGAGAATTGATTTACTGTATTGATATTGTACTACTCATATTTCAGTGCAAATTTATTCAACTAGTGAAACTAAACTTTCAATGTAGAAGTGTTTAGGTTATGGCATTTGACATTTTAAAACTTTAACCATGATTCACTTTAGAGGTAAAGTTCTCATTAGAGCTCCTTTAACAACAACAACAAAAATTGCTTCTGAAACTTATTTTTTAAAAAGTCTAAACATTATGAGTTTCCTAATACTTTAAACACCCATATATTGAAATGCAACTGTTTTTGCATTGTTGGTTATATTTATGGTTATAGTATTTAATATACAATCTGTACCTTGTAATGTGATCAGAATAAATAAAAGGAATGCCTTGAGAACTTCCATTTTTCCACTGCGTGATTCCTGGGTTTCAGGCAGATGGCTGTGTGTCAGGGGCCACTCTTGTGTGTATGTTGGCACCAGAACCTAAGTGTTCTAGCACAGCGGTCGCCAACCCATGGTCCGTGAGGTCCGAAAGGTTGGCGACCGCTGTTCTAGCAAGTTCACGTGTCTGCACCACATTAACCCAGCTGTCATTTTAGAGATATTTCTCCCTCACAGGCGAGGAATGGGGATAGGGATGGAGGGGATAGGGACATCCTTAACACATTAAGCGCCCAGTCAGTCATCGGTGACTGACACTAACTATACTTTCTGTCCGGAAGACAAAATAGGCTGGGCGCTTAACATGTTAAGGAAACCATAAGGAAATTTAAATGCAGTATTACAGTGAATGGGTTGTATGCTTGGAATTGGTAATTATTTTTTCTGTACATGTTTACTTAAGGTAGTTTTATACACCAGTCCTTTGTTAAGTACCCCCTCCCCACCTTTTGTTTGAGGGAATCCCTACACAGCTTTATATTATATATTTGTTCCTAATGATCATAGCCAATGTTAAGCATTCTCTTCTCATGGTTTAATAATATAATCAAAATACTTTGACTGAAGTGGCAAAATTAGTACCAAAATTCTAAATTCCAAATCCTTTGGATCAAAATTAAGCCATCTTGGTGAGACTAAAATTGGATACTTAAAAGATACATTCTGATTGCCCTAAAGATAAAATGGGGAAAAAAGGGAAAACGCCTTTCCTGCCCAGCTGTCTGCCTACCTACATTTCTTTCTTTTTGGTTTTGATCATCTGTTCTCTCCCTTCCTCGCCCAATACCATGCTGCAGAACTGACTCATCAGAGCCTCCGGAATGAAGAGCGGCAGCCGAACCTCATTCCCACCTTCCCAGGCAAAATTTCGTTTCCCCTAATGTTCTTATCACCTCCATCCTGGTCTGCATTTGCGTCTGCAGCAGGCTTTGCAGGCAGTCTCTTCGGCTGTTTGTGTTCATGCTTATTTCCAGAGGTAGTGTTATGGAAGGGAGAATGAGAAGGGCTGGGTTTTTTTTCTCTTTCCACAGCATGCATTTCCTTTCCCCTGTTTGTTCCTGACGTTCAAGCTGGAGATTTGAATGTCAGGAACATGATGGGAAGCAGACGCCAGGGTTTTGGTCGGTACAACAGTAGTTCCAGTTGCGAGTGGCTTCAGTGTTTACGAGGGTCAGTGCCCAGGAGGCACACACCCTTGGCCTGTGCCACGGGGGCCCCTCATTAGTCCACCCGTCTCCCTCCCTGTCTGTCCCTCTCAGCCTGGCTCCAGCCAGTGCCTTCTCTGTGACAGACTCGGGGTCCACTAATGAAGCTAGTCTTTCATCTCTTTCTAAGGTGATTAACTTGAAAGGAGTCCTTCTTGGGTGAAAAGCAATCTCAATGTCATGGTAACAAAGTTGTCTTTTCTCCGGTTGCAAAAGAGAAGAGTGCTTTAAAAGTCCTTGCTATGCCCTTTGTTCATGAAGGTATGATTCATGCCAGGTGCTCTGTCACTGACGCACCAACACCTTTGGAGGTGGCCCAGGAAAGACGGCAGTGCCAACTCACAAGGTTGCTTGGCTCTCAGGACCACCCCTGACCTCACTGATACTGTTTTATGCTGCAGCCGATGGCTCTTTTGTATTACCTCACCAAAACACCCTCCCTAAAGAAATCCTTTTTCAGTAAATTGATCGAATGATTTGTTTAAATGACTCCAAGGAAGACGTAGTGGTGTTTCTAAAGGAAGCCATGGCTCCCGCCTGTAAAGCAGTGTATGTTATTAAGGTTGTACAGTAAACAGCAGAAACAGGCAGCTTGTGAGAAACAAAGACTAGTGAATGTCATAGGATAAAGTAAGATGCTATTAATACCTCAGTCATCACAAGAATATGCCCATTAGCCTCAACTATCAGAAACACAGGCAAGAAGTCAGAAGTTTGTTTTTGTGTGTGTGTTTTATAAAAAGATCTCACTTCTATGTGGAATCTAATGAACAAAATAAACTGATGAACAAAGTAGAAACAGAGGCATGGATACATGGAACAGACTGACCGCTGTCAGAAGGGAGGGGTGGGGGGACTGGATGAAAGAAGGTCCAGGGATTAGCCAAAGAACATGTATGCATAAACCACAGACACAGATAGCAGTGTGGTGATGGCTGGAGGGAAGGGGGGTAGGGGTTGGATGGAGGTGGCAAAGGGGTGAAGTTTTTTTAAAAAGGCCTTCAAGAGGAAGATTTTCCTGATTTACATCCAGTGCTAGCAAAGTTCTCATCAGATTTCCTCATTCACACTAAGAATCATTGAATGGAAAAGAGAGAAGGGAATGAGGAGGAAAGAGAAAGAGCCGACAGCCTTGGAGAAGTAGAGACAGGAAAACTAAGATACAAACATGAAAACATACAAGTCGAGAGCCATTTAGAATAAAAATTCTATTTAAAATGACACATGGAAAGTGTTCCTTAACGAGCGCCTGCTGGTTGTGTGGTTAGGAAGACATCAGTGATTTCATTCCCTGAACGCGGACCAGCTGCAGATCACCAAGGGCTGTCTATTGCATTGTGGGGCATTCCAAGCAGGAGTCTCTCTCATAGTCACAGGCTTTGGCCGAAGCCCTGAGCCCCTGGAGACCACTCCAGACCTCCTCTCTCCCAGATGCCACCCTGGTTCTTTCTTAGCATCCTCCCAAGCAGAAAGAATCTCCAAGGTGCAATTTCTCATCTTTTAATTGTTATATTTTGAATGCCAGTTACGTTCTGATTTCGTCATTTTAAGACAGGTAATCAGAATACAACCATGAATAGTAAACAAAGTTGTCGGCAGGCGTCGGTGCCCCCAGCCTCCTCTGCGGGAGCAGCACCTGCTTCCATGGTGCTGGCACAGCAGGGCAGCCCAAGAGCTCTGCTCCGTGTATAATGTGTCCGATTGATTTTTTAAGAGACCTTTTTCTGAATGGGCAAATATGTGATATAAACATCACTGATTACATAAGACTACATGCAGAATGAAATATTTAAAGCTCGACTTTAGCACAGTCACCCTTTTAATAACAAAGTATTTGTCACTTTTTCTTGAATGCACTTGACACTGTTACAGTATGACTTAGTGCCCCTCAGGAAGGAAACTTGCTTCCAAGTTCAGCCAGCCTGTCTCTGAATTTCTGGCACATTCCAGCTCCTGTTCCCCACTTCCCCCAGCTCCTCATTTGCTTAGTAACTGAACCGATGTGCTAACGCATGGAGACTACAGACTAGGAACTTCCTTAGCTTTCTGGCCTCCAGGCCCCCAGCACTCCTCCACAGCCATCCTCTCTCCTCTTACTCTTTTTTGAGCTCGGAGAAGGGGGAAAGTAATTTTCCTCTAATTCAGAGCTAATCCCTCTGCCCTGGATCCCATCGCCCTTTGATGCCTTCAGAAACCTTACTCCATGAGGTAGTTACCTCCTCTTTCCCAGGAATCCTCAATCAGCCATTCCCTTCCCTCCACTGTTATTATTCACAAACACTTAAGTGATGGCATATTCAAAGAGGAAGAGGATATTGGCTAGGAATGCATTGTAGGTTTCTCCCTTTAAATACACTGCAGAAATGCTCTACTGACAGCTTCCCTCCCAGACTGCTCCTCTACTCTTGTTCCTTCTGTTAATTCCATCACCCCTCGCCCGCTCCCAGTCACCAGCCTGAAACCCTAACTGTTAGCCCAGGTGCTTCCCATCTCCAAACCCTGTTGGTTCTGCCTCCCAAAAAACACTTTATCCCTTTCTCTTGATCACCACTGCCTAAGTGCAGATCCATGTCATCTATCCCCTGGACCACTGCCATAGCATCCTACGCAATCTGTCTTCTTCCAGCCTGTCCCCCTTCCTTTAAGGTGTCGCTCTCCTTAAAAATCATCAGTGGCCTTGCATTGCTCACTAGGCAGAGTATACATCTGTAGCAGTGATGGCGAACCTATGACACGCGTGTCAGCACTGACACGCGTAGCCATTTCTGATGACACGCGACCGCTGAGGCGGCCGCATGCCGAGGATAAAACATTTGCTGCTCCTGAGGATGAAACATCTGCGAAATAATGTTTTTTCCTCAAAGTGACACACTACCCGAGTTATGCTCCGTTTTTTGGCGAAGTTTGACACACCAAGCTCAAAAGGTTGCCCATCACTGGTCTGTAGACATGGACAAGGCCCGGTCTGCCGCCCGTCTCCTGCCATGCCAGTCATTTCCACGCCCACCCTTCCTTGGAATTCTCTCAACATATTGCTTCGCTCATGCTTTGTGCCTTTGATCTCCCCGCCTTTCCTATGTGCCAACAGGGACACCCCATGGGTCACCTGGCTGACCCTACTCAAGCCCGTGGGTTGCTTCAAGCCTGAGGAGCGCCCCTCCCCCCTTCCTTCACACCTGGTAGGCGCTGTCAGCAGAGCATTTTTGCAGCGTATTTAAAGGGAGAAACCTACAACGCATTCCTTGAGCCAATATCCTTTTTATCTTTGTATGTGTCATCACTGTAAGTGTTCATGAATAATAAAAATAATTAATGCAGTCTCTGTTTGGATGACCTCTAGGGAAATAAAAAAAGAGAAAAAGGCTGCAATATTCAGTTTTTTGCTAATGCCATCCAGTCATGGAGCCATAGAGGTCACAAAACAAAATTTAAGAAATATGAATTTTAGATATAAAAATTCAAAAGGGAATTCAGGTAAACCCTATTGTACAAATAGAAGTTTCGAAAGCTTCTGGTATTTTGGTGCTAATTTGTAGAACAGTTTCTTGGAGAGCTATGTAAGCAACTTTCCAAAAAAATTAAAAACAATAAAACCATCCCCAAATTGCTCAGGATGCCTTTATAAAAAGCTGTCCAAGAAGGAAGTGTGTAAATAATTTCCTGAAGATTGCTTTCTGAGATAATTGTCTGATCATTTAATTAGAGGACACTGGGCCTGCTTGGACAGTTACACCCTTCAGGGAGTGTAATACGAAGAAATGTGCCAAGATTTGCAAAATGCCACATTCACTCTTTCTTCTGTGAAGGTGAGGAAGAGAATTAGTTCTATCATAACATCTCAGTGCTATTTGCAAGAGCCCTTTATAAAGTAAGTTCACGTGATCTACTTTGTGCTCCCATTGTAACATTAAGACCCTTAATCATGAGTTAACGGGCAGGTACAGAAGTGGGGCTTCCAGTCCCTTCTTATTAACCTTACCAAGTTAGGTGAGACTGGACTACCCTGAGATCTGGCAACTGAGAAGCCAGTTTGCATCCCAAAGACTTTCCCTAAAAATAACCTCACAGTTCTATAGCTATTTATATAAGATTCTCTAACCTTTTTTATGAGTCAGAGCTATCTATGTCACTCATTCTCTTCAGAGTGAAGCAGGATTGCATAGTTTATCCAGTTTCATTCACTCAGAGGAACATGGACCAACACAAGGACATCCCAGTCTATCTGAATGTTGATCTTGGACTCTGCTTCAGGAACTCCAGGAAATACTTTCAATTTGCAGACTCTGAGCATCATTAACAATCCAGAAGCAACTGTGTCTGCATTCCTGACGCTTTCCCGTCAAAGACATAAAAGGGATTGTGCCTTCTTTCCAAAATCAACACTATGCTTAGTACTCAAGCTCACTTGGCAATAACCAGAGTTACGAGCACATACCTGCTTGGAATGAACCCCAGGTTACCCATTGCAGCCATATATGGGTAGTTTTCCAGGAGTAGTATTTTGAAATCTAATAGACCATATTTCATTGATTCTAATATGTACTTTTGTTTCATTTTAACACCTCAGAATTGGCATTTTTGTCTGATAATCAGTGGCTTGTCATAATTTTATTGACACAGTTTTTCTAAATGGAATATACAGGGTAGGACAAAAGTAGATTTACAGTTGTGAGTATGCAAAAGTTTATTCTTGTATTATTATTTATTAATGTATTATTTTTCCATATGAACTGGAAACCAACTTTTGCTCCACTTACATTTACTGTAAGTCTTATGTTCAGTAGCATCTTAAGTTTGAAGAAATGATTATATATATATAAATTGCCTTGGTTTCTAAGACCTCTTTGATACATAAATAGAAGAGCAGTAAAAATGACCATTTTAGCTGTGAATTTCATTATTAGCAATAGCTGTTTCAGCAGATATTTATGTTGGAATCAAATAGTCACACTCTGATATTCACGCTCTTGTATTACTGTTTTTCTGCAGGAAGAAATCATATATATATAAGAAATTATCTCAGGTAAATGTAATTTGATACAGCTCAGTGGCTTCCTTGTTCCCCCTCCCTTTAAAAACCAAACAAACACACAAAACTTATTTCTTGAGTGCGTTTTCAGCCAATATTTGCTCAGAAATCTTATCGTGTTACTAATAATATTCATTTTTTTCTATTCTCTGTTTGGGGTTTGGATTCATTACTTTCCTATTTGACCAATACTTTTTCACCTGAGTTAAGGTAGAATGCCTTCTCTTTCCTGTACATACTAGGTGTACCAGTTACTAATGCGGATTTTTTTTTTCAATAGATGGAGTCACACATATGTTGATATATATGCGATTTGATATGTATGCTATTTTGTTGTATTGACAGCAAGTTTCAAAACTTCATATGTCAAATTTGCTGAAGGTGTTAACATCATAGATACTTTTACGCTTAAAAATGTCGAATTTTGTGGCAAGAAAAGAGCATTTGTGGGAAGTTTTAATTCATTACTTTACTTTGAAGAAAAAGTTATCATATACTTCGGGAAGCTTATGGTGAACATGCTCCATCTCAAGATACTTGTGAACGCTGGTTTAAATGCTTTAAAAGTGATGATTTCAATGTGAAAGACAAAAAAAAATCCAGGTCAACTAAAAAAGTTTGAAGACCAACAATTACAAACATTATTGGATGAAGATGCGTGTCAAACTAAAAAACAACTTACAGAAAGATTTAACGTTGCTCAGCAAACAATTTCCGATCATTTACAAGCAATGGGAAAGATTTTAAAGGGAGGAAAATGGGTGCCACATCAACTGAACGAAAGACAAATGGAAAACCACAAAGTCATCAGTAAAATGTTGCTTCAATGGCATGAAAGAAAGTCTTTTTTGCATTGAATTGTGACTGGTGATGAAAAGTAGATTTATTTTGAGAATCCCAAACGCACAAAATCATGGGTTGATCCAGGTCAACCATCAACATCAACTGCAAGGCCAAATTGCTTCAGAAAGAAGACAATGCTCTGTGTTTGGTGGGATCAGGAAGGTGTGGTGTATTATGAGCTTCTAAAACCAGGTGAAACCATTAATACTGATTTTGTTGTGGTAGCTAGGATAGGATTGCTTAAATGGGGGGGGGAGAACAAATAATCAATTTAAACCACGCTTTGATCGTGAAATGACCAGAATGTGCCAGAAGACACGGCAAAGTAATTTTGCTTCGTGATAATGCACCATCACACACTTCAAAACCAGTTAAAGACACATTAAAAGATCTTGCCTGGGAAGTATTAACCCACCCGCCATATACACCAGACCTTGCTCCTTCAGATTACCACTTGTTCCGATCTATGGCACATGCACTTCCTGAGCAGCACTTCAAAACGTATGAACAAGTGGAAAATGGGGTATCTGAATGATTTGCCTCAAAACAAGAAAAGTTCTATTGGGACAGTATCCACAAATTACCTGAAAGATGGGGAAATGTGTAGCTAGAGATGCACATCACTTTGAATAAAGCACTTTTGATGTTTCTCTTGAAATTATCCGGTTTTCTTTGATTACAAAATCCGCATTATTAACCGGTAGTAAAAACCTATAGGTGTCTTCTTAGCCCTGGAATCCTTTCTTCTTTGGGTTCCTTCCTTAGGGATAAAGGACTCAAATGTACTGTAACCTTTATGAGCTGGAATGGTTCCTGAGTAATCCCTGTGCTAAAACACGGTTCCTGACTGACAGTAGTTCCTAAAATACATTCAGTCTCTTTGCTAACATAGTATCAAATAGTTTTGAACAGAAATTGGCACTGTATGCTGATTCAGTCGTGACCAGTCACTAAGTATCACCTTCAACATCTGTGGCCCTCACTGTGGTCATAGGGGACAGAAGGTGGATCACCCGGCAGAACCCTTCTCAGGACTCAGACGGGCTGTGCATTGCTCCTCCCCCTCCTCCTGCACGCCACAGTGCTCAGAGAATGCCAGCATAACACGTAAATGGGGCTGCTCACTGTGAAGGGAACAGTTGCAAAACTCCAATGTAGAAATTATTTTCAAAAGTAAATTGCAGAATATTGGTGTCATTTACCACCATGTATAAGACCAAGAGGAAAGAAATTTTAACTGCTTGTCAGTTTGACTCAACTAAGGCTTTGCGGAATGTGACCATATCATGCCCCTTCAGTACTAACCTTGGCTCGTGTGTGTATCAGCTCTTTACAGGAAACGGCCTCCTCACTCGCATTTCCCTCTGGCCACTTTGTCGCTACTCTCTTTCAGGTCCACACGTTCAGAGGGCCACACTGGTGTGAGTACTGTGCCAACTTCATGTGGGGTCTCATTGCTCAGGGAGTGAAATGTGCAGGTAAGAGCGCTTCCCTCTCACCGTACTGAGTAAGGAGTCAGGAGGAGGGCGTTGAGGAGATTTGCTGTTATGCGCAATGGGCTGGACCCTGGTTTGCTCTTAACACACATGCAGTAGTCTGGATTTTCAGGCAGCCACTTTGGAAATTGATATTTTATCTGCCCTTAACCTTGTACTTAATGAACAACAGACTAGGGATCTGGTATTAGTCAGCTTGTTCAAAAAGTCTGATAAAAGGAGATACAAGTAAGGCAGTTATATTTAACTGTTGTCTTTGATGTTGCAGGAACTAAATTTATAAAAATGATTTTTTTAAAAACAGTATACAGGGACCTATGATTGTTGCCTAGGAAACTGAATTTTAAAGATAAGTTGTTAAGCTGGATTGTCCTTACTAAATTTTTGTGAAATCGAGTTGAAACTTTAGAAATCTGAATTTATCTTCGAAGAGGGTTACCAAATTCTGAAAAACCACTTAGTCACTAGTATTTTGTGATATTTTAAAATTTTGAATATGCTAAATCTTTTTATAAAGCATAACCACAGTATTTTTAGATTTTAATTTAGAAACTTTTAAGATTTGCACATAAAGAAATAACCATGCTTTATGAAATAAGTGGTTATTCACACCATGTGAAATTCATTTGTATATAACAACCATACAGAGTATTGGTCATTTATTCAAACTGCTCTAAATTCTGACATAAGCTTAAAGATAACCACTTAAATTTTAAATACATAGTGTTTGGTCATATAAGTTTCTTTCTGCTATTTAAATTGTAAAACTGCCTTCTTACATGTCGTTTAGCATGAAGATTAACATTAAAAATGTATACTAAGAGTAAAGTAGTTTAAAATTATAGCTATAATAATCCTGTCAAATCTTTCACTGTAAAAACCTACATTTCTTTTGTGGCCTGATTTTTAATGGAATCTTTTATGTTATGTGCAGAAACTTCTAGGGTATGATTTTCCTTATTTCTAAATTGCATTTTTGTTGAATAACAGGTGCAATATGCATTGCATGTGAATGTCCCAAATCACCCTCCTTTTAGTTATCACTGAGGCATGAAAAAGTCCCAGGCATCCATCACTAGCCAGATGCTTACAGGACCCGCCACAAGGAGGGAGAAGACCGCCCACATGTTGACTTTGACCTGCGCAGGGGTGTCCACTAAGGAGAGGCTCAGCTCAATCCAGTCTGACTCCTCCCTCATGCAGGAGGGTGACGGCCCCAATGCAGGTCTCTGCCCAGAGAGTAAATAATTACCATCCTGGCCAGTGGTTACCCAGAGTCGGGGTGAGGAAATACCACTGGGAAGGCTGTTTCTGAGCCTTTGAACTGGAAAGGAACACAGTGGAACATAAAGTGTTGATGAAGTGGTGGTGTTAAGAACATCGGCACTGCTGTGGTGTTTCAAAGGCAAATGGAATATTCTTTCCACCTGTTCAAGGAACGCTGGTCTCAATAAGCCTGGATTGCCTTTATGACACAGCCTTGACCAGCTGAGACTTGCAACAGTTTCCTAAACACTCTATGACTGTCACTAACTTCAAAAGCCCTTTTACTGGCATGTGTCTTCTTTACGGTTTGGAAGGGTGAAGGCCATTGCATGAGAATTCTGAGTCAGCTGTTAGAAGAGAATAGGTACAACACATGAATAATCTTTAGCAATAGGCTACATTCCCAAATCATGTTTGAAAGAAATGTTTGAACACTTATGATCGTAATAATATGAAGAAAAGGAGAAAGAAAATGAGTCACTCCATCCCACAGCCACCTGCATTAATAGCCCTCACCTCTTGTTATGAGTCAAGGGGCAGGAATTGAAAGAAAAGCCTTGAGGAGGTTTTTCATTTTATGTTACATCTTGTGCTTAAAGGCATTAGTCTGTGTGATTTGGACCATGTTGATGTGTGTGATTTGGACCATATTGATGTGCAATATAAGAACAAGTCAGCTTGTTTTTTAAAATGGGGATGGTTGGGATTTCAATTAGTTCTGATTTCCATGACAACTAATTACATTTGGATTGACAGTTGGGATTCTTAGATATAAAGTGGCTCATCCTGACCTTTGAGCCATCACTTTATTTGAAACAGAATGCACAGAATTAAGAATTTAAAGAGCCAGAGAAAAGTAACTGGTTGGCTGAACAGTGGCTCCCCAAAGATTTCTACTTCCTAATCCTCAGATCCTGTGAATATGTTACCTTTTGTGGCAAAAGGGGCTCTGATGAAGTTAAGGATTTTGAGACGGTAGCGTGTCAGGATTGTCAGGTGGGCCCAGTGTAACCATTAGAAGAGGGAGGCGGACGAGGCAGAGACAGAGAAAAGATGTAAGGACAGAAGCAGAGGTCAGAGAGAGAGGAGCCATGCCTCTGGTTTAGCTGGAGGAAGGGGGCCGGAGCCAAGGAATGCAGGCCTCGAGAAGCTGGAAAAGGCAAAGGAAAGAAACAGCTTCTCCCCGAGAGCTTCCGGAAGGAGCACAGGCCCGCCAACACTTTGCTTCCAGCCCAGTAAAGCTGATTTTGGACTTGTAACCTCCAGAACTGTAAGATGAGAAACTCATGTTAATCCACGAAGTTTGTGATAATTTGTTACAGCAGCAATAGGAAACTAATGCACTAGCTACTGAACATTAAAGATATCACTTCAAAAAAAAAAAAAAAAGGCAGCTTACTCCTGTCGGAAAAGAGATGTATTTATTGCTTTTGATCTCTAAGACAGCCTGCTTCATTCCGGTTTCTTTTTTCAAACTCCACCAAGGCAGACTTGTCAGGAATTGTTTTTAAAATCTGTTTTTATTGATCTCAGAGAGAGAGAGAGAGAGAGAAACATTAATGAGAGAGAATCATTGATTGGCTGCCTCCTGCACACCCCACACTGGAGATCGAGCCTGCAACCTGGGCATGTATCCTGACTGGGACTCGAACCATGACCTCCTGGTTTATAGGTTGATACAACCACTGAGCCACGCTGGCCAGGCAAGGACTTTTTTTAAGGAATGTTGGCCAAAAGCAGTGATTTTGTATCCCACCTGCCCCCTTTTTTTTTTTTTTAAACAGCATATAAAATGTTGGGTGGTGGTGCAATCAACAGACTGGAAAAGTTGCTGTAGGAATCAGACTGAATCCAACTAATAGGAGGCTTGCTGCTATGCACTGCACTGCACAGCTGATGAGGACAAGTGAGGGAGCAGCAGGGATAATCATGAGAACACCAGTCATGATCTTTTCCAAACCCCTTACCACAAGGTCCCATAGTAGGGACCTCTACCAACATCTCCCTTCCCTTCTTTACAGTGAGCAAAATGATGTTACAGGAGAGTAGCAACTGCAGCCTGGCCGTGGTGCTCCTCCTACTAAAGTTCTTATGATTGAAGTAGACGAACTTTAAAAGTAAAGTTCAAAGGATTGTCATTGCTCAGATAGAATAGTTTCCCAAAGCACTTTCCCCTTCTTTATGAAATGTAAGCTTATAGATCTATTATCCTATATAATAAAAGCCTAATATGCAAATCGACCGAACGGCAGAACGACCGGTCTCTGTGATGCACACTGACCACCAGGGGGCAGATGCTCAACGCAGGGACTGCCCCCAGCCCACAGGCCCCAGGCCAGCTAAGGCAGGTGCCAGCAGGGCCCCCCTCCCCCCAATCGCCCCGCTGGTCGCCCCGCAAATCGGCCCTGATCGCCGGCCAGGCCTAGGGACCCTACCCATTCACGAATTTTGTGCACCGGGCCTCTAGTTATCCTATATAATAAAACAGTAATATGCAAATTGACCGCACCTTCGCTACACCCATAAGCCACGCCCACCAGCCACGCCCACCAGCCACGCCCACCAGCCAACCAGGAGCAAATATACACGTTAAACCAGCAAAGATGGCGGGGGAAAGGGCAGCACCCATGCCTATGAGATCCAAGCCATGATGGTGGACTGGGGCAGGCGGTTAGCGCCGGCAGCCGGCTGACCAGGTCCGCCATCACCGATCTCGGAGCAGGGCAGGCGGCCTGGGTTAACGCCTGCAGCCGGCTGCCCAGGTCCGCCATCACCGATCGCGGAGCTGGGCAGGCGGCGTGGGTTAACGCCTGCAGCCGGCTGCCCAGGTCCACGATCACAGATCACCGACCAGGACAGCTGCCTGCCCAGGTCCATTACTGATCTCAGAGCTGGGCAGGCGGCGTGGGTTAACGCCTGCAGCCGGCTGCCCAGGTCTGCCATCACCGATCGCGGAGCAGGGCAGGCGGCGTGGGTTAACGCCCGCAGCCGGCTGCCCAGGTCCACGATCAGGGATCACGGACCAGGGCAGGCGGTGTGGGTTAACGCCCGCAGCCGGCTGCCCAGGTCCACAATCACAGATCACGGACGAGGACACCTGCCTGCCCAGGTCCATCACTGATCTCAGAGCTGGGCAGGCGGCGTGGGTTAACGCCTGCAGCCGGCTGCCCAGGTCCACGATCACAGATCACCGACCAGGACAGCTGCCTGCCCAGGTCCATTACTGATCTCAGAGCTGGGCAGGCGGCGTGGGTTAACGCCTGCAGCCGGCTGCCCAGGTCCGCCATCACCGATCGCGGAGCTGGGCAGGCGGCGTGGGTTAACGCCCGCAGCCGGCTGCCCAGGTCCGCCATCACCGATCGCGGAGCAGGGCAGGCGGCGTGGGTTAACGCCCGCAGCCGGCTGCCCAGGTCCGCCATCACCGATCGCGGAGCAGGGCAGGCGGCGTGGGTTAACGCCCGCAGCCGGCTGCCCAGGTCCGCCATCACCGATCGCGGAGCAGGGCAGGCGGCGTGGGTTAACGCCCGCAGCCGGCTGCCCAGGTCCACGATCAGGGATCACGGACCAGGGCAGGCGGCGTGGGTTAACGCCCGCAGCCGGCTACCCAGGTCCACAATCACAGATCACGGACCAGGACAGCTGCCTGCCCAGGTCCATCACTGATCTCAGAGCTGGGCAGGCGGCGTGGGTTAACGCCCGCAGCCGGCTGCCCAGGTCCACGATCACAGATCACGGACCAGGACACCTGTCTGCCCAGGTCCATCACTGATCTCAGAGCTGGGCAGGCGGCCTGGGTTAACGCCCACAGCCGGCTGCCCAGGTCCGCCATCACCGATCGCGGAGCAGGGCAGGTGGCGTGGGTTAAAGCCCGTAGCTGCCTGCCCAGGTCCGCCATCACCGATCTCGGAGCAGGGCAGGCGGCGTGGGTTAGCGCCCACAGCCGCCTCCAGGTCCTGGATAAGGGCTTCGAGTCAGCCATCGCCAGTGGCAGCTGACTCAAAGCCCCTATCAGGGATCATGGACCAGGTCAGGCAGCGTGGGTTAAAGCCCACACCCGGCTGCCCAGGTCCGTGATCACCGATCTCAGAGCAGGGCAGGCGTCGTGGGTTAATGCCTGCAGGTGGCATGGGTTAGCACCCACAGCCGCCTGACCAAGTCCCCGATAGGGACTTGGAGTCTAGCATAACGAAAAGAATAGTCAGCAAAAGCAGGAGATAAGGTTTCATAAGTTCTCCCCCAGGTCACCACTGTTCTCTTATACATTTTAATTATCCCAGACTTTGCATGATGGGATTTGATTTGAATTATGCCTGATAGAGATTACATGACATGAATTGTAGGCTCATTCTTTCTTTTTGTGGTTGCCTGACTGAGAAAGGCCTTGGAATGAGAGAAGGCACTTTTATTTTCCTTTTTCATTCTTTAGAGGCTGAGGAATTACAGTTATATGAAGAACTTAGTGAGAGAATGAAAGTCTCATGCTGTATTATTCTGTAAGTTTTATCATGTGGACTATCAAAAACTTGGTGGGATCCTTTTCAAGAGGTGTTACAAAAATTATGTTGAAATTAACATTCAAGAGTAAAAGGAGAGAAGTGAGTGGTGGGTAAAGGAAAGAACTTTGTCCTAGAAACCAAATAGAAGCCACATAAACCTTCAGATTCTTACTCATTGTGCTTTGGAGGTATCCTATCTAATAAAAGAGTAATATACAGATTGATCATCACTGCAACACACAAAATAGCTGCCCCCATGTGGTCAAAGATCCTGCCCCCATGTGGACACAAGATGGCCACCACAAGATGGCCAGCAGGAGAGGGCAGTTGGGAGGCACCCAGCCTGCAAGGGAGGGCAGTTGAGAAGGACTAGGCCTGCAAGGGAGGGCAGTTGGAGGTGATCAACCCTGCAGGAGAGGGCAGTTAGGGGTGACCAGGCCGGCAGAGGAGGGAAGTTGGGGGCAAACAGGCTGGCAGCAGAGTGGTTAGGGGCAATCAGGAAGGCAGGCAGGCAAGCAGTTGGGAGCCAGCAGTCCTGGATTGTGAGAGGGATGTTCGACTGCCCGTTTAGGCCCGATCCCATCGGGCCTAAACGGGCAGTCGGACATCCCTTGAGGGGTCCCATATTGGAGAGGGTACAGGCTGGGCTGAGGGACAACCCCCCTCCGTGCACGAATTTTGTGCACCGGGCCTCTAGTTATATAATCATTGACATAGCCAAACATTCCTGCCACTTAAAAGACTTCCACCAGCATTCCTGAATTGCTTTCATTTTAGCCTTACCAGAATATTATAAGAAATTAGCCAGATAATTTTGTTCTCAGACATATCAACTTAGTATTGGTTACTTATTAAAGTGACTTTATTCTTCCAGTGTGTTATCATTACTGCCAGCCCCCAAGGGAAATAGCAGCAGTTTTTTTCCTAATAATTAAATGTATTTATTGCTTCAAATATGCAAGCATTTAACTTCTAGGCTGAAGAAGGGAAGTGGAAGTAATGTTGTTTATTTTAATTACTATTCTGATTGACTATACCTAAAAAAATTATGTTTGTCCTTGTAAGCCAGCAAGAAACTCATTGGACTTGCTTAAAACTTTTATGTAGCCCCTTTTAATCAAAGGTAGTATTTTCACAAATATCCCAAAGAACAAGGTATCTGCCTTAGTTTTGCTTATGGGATTTCTAATGTAAATTAGAAATAGGTTATCCCACTTCTCCTACATGCAAGGTGGATGGGGGTTGACAACTAAGAAATGTTTAAAAATAGAGCTTTTACTTGCAGTTATTTAAAATATGAACAGTCATGTAAAAGAATGAATAATTATCTTTACTTTCAAAACACATTAACATTACCCCTTAATGCTATCAATAGAATATAAATAATAGCAGCTATTTATTTCAAAAAAGTATATTTCTGTGCTTTCTAGATAAAGGATACATTACATTTTTAGGGTAATCAAGCCCAAGAAAATTTGAGTAGCCTAAAGTTAGCAGTCTAAGTAATACCAGTAGTTTATTAATAAAGGACAGAATAAAATGTGATTTGAATTTCTTATTCTTCCTTTCATGTGTTTATTCTATGCTTATTAACTTGAATAATTGGGAGGGGAAATGTGGTTTAATTGTAATATAAAAATAACCCACCAAACCAAGAGATGCGGCAAATGAAATGATCTTTTATGGACTTTTTTTTTTTTTCATTTATAGTGAAGATCTTCCCTGGGAGAAATAGAACTATATAAGAGTTATATGACTTTAATAAATAAGTATGAAAACCAAATAAAGTCTTAATGGCAACCTGAAAATTGATATACTGCTGGTCCTTGAAGCAGCAATTTTCAGAGCAAGCTCATAGCTAGTATATGGCACTGTGAACTTCAGGGTATAAAGATGCTTTGCTTTAATGACTTTACCCTATCCCTTCGTCTTCTGAAGGACTTCTTATCCAATCCTGCCAAAAATGTGGCCTTTGACATTTATTTATAAAATTTAGCACAATATATTGTTTCCATGGTTTAATTTTACTCAAGTGGAAGAAAGAATATCAGTTTTAAAACATTTTCCTCGCACTAGGTGGTTTGGCTCAGTGGATAAGTCATCAGCCTGCGGACTGAAGGGTCCCGGGTTCGATTCCAGTCAAGTGCATATGCCTGGTTGCAGGCTTGGTCCCTAGTGGGGAGCGTGCAGGAGGCAGCCAATCAATGATTCTCTCTCATCATTGATGTTTCTATCTCTCTCTCTCCCTTCCTCTCTGAATCAATAAAAAATATATATATTTTAAAAACTTTCCAACTTTCCTCTCCCCTAAGTCTAAGCTTAGTCATCAGTTTATCCAGTTTTCACCCAGGCACAAATTATTGGGCCATTAGAGAAAAATTATGTGGGCACTAGAAAAGCCCACAACCCATAAATGCCAACAAGCACCGACAAAGACTAATCCCAAGAAAAGCTTGCTCTTCCTCGCCAAAGCCCTGCGAAAAGGGCAGCCCGTCCAGACAGAAATCTTAGGATTCTGATGTTTAAAATGGGAGATAACTTCAAACATTCAAAGGGGAAAATATCAGATCATTAATGCCACAGGCTGGGAATCAGGAAGCCAGCGTTGAAATCTCAGTTCTACGGCTTTGTGGCTGAGTAACTTTTATTGTCTTTCTTAAATGACGTTGGGTTAGGTTGTTACATACAGCCCTTTCCTACTGGATCTGTGGCTTCTGTGTATATACTTAAACAGTATGAGGCACATCAACATAATTATTAGATTTGGAAGCTTTGCTGACTTTTATACCTTGAAAATACTATGTAAGAGTTTTTCCATTTCTGGACAAGATGAATAAATATGTTTCATTTTGTTCCTTACAATAATAATAACAAAATCCCCTAAGCAAGATATACACAGCAACTATCAGAAGACTCTGAGGGTTGAGAAAAGAAGGAAGACTGACTAGGGATCTCCGGACTCAAGGAACCCGGCAGTGAGTTGCCTCCTGGTGTTTAGGGTTTGGTTTTGGTTTTTAACCTCCTATGTATTCCAGCCGGGGCACTAGAGAAACCCCTAACCCATAATTGCCAACAGACACCAACAAAAAGTAATCCCAAGGAAAGCCTACTCATCCTAGCCTAAGCCCTGGGAAAAGCATAGTTCAGTGGGACAGAAATCTTTTAGTCGCACCTACCGTTCTCCAGGTGAATACCATGAAAAAGCCACATTGCTGCCCCTCCCCATTGGATGTGCAGCAGCAGTCTGCGTAGAACCCTGTTTTCTACCCCACCCTGCAATAGCAAGGGTGCGTTTCTTTCCTGTGTGTCTGTGAGTGGAGCCCTGTCTTCCATCACTATATTGCAGGAAGAAAGTGGTACCCCTCCTTGATCGAGCTTGTGGGTGGACCCTGGCTTTCATCCCCACCCACTTCTACAGTAGAAGCAGTACCCTCTTAGCCCAAGTCTGTGGGCAGAGCCCTGCCTTCATCCCTCACCTGCTTTAATGAGATGACTGAGAACATAATCAAAACTCTGTCCACTGTGCCCACCCTGCAGTTCCACACAGCATAGCACTCCTCAGCCAGGTTTGTGGGCAAACGCCAACTTCCATGCCCTCCCTGCAGTAAGTAGGAGGTGGTGGCCCTCCCTCTTCCCCAGAATGTGGGGTAGAGTCCTGCCATTTGGGTGGCATATAAGTGGGTAGGCAAAATAACACTGCAAAAGCATTACAAAGGCTTTGTAACCTAGGTTGACTTTTGAACCATGGCCTATCAAAGTAACCCAGAATGTAGGCCAGACTGTACACTCTAAATCTAAACAGTTTACCTGCCTGCTAATCTTGAAGATTTCAATAGGAACCAAAGTCTTGTAACACTAAAAAAATCCAGAATATAGTTCAAAATTATACTTTATACCACGAACCAGGTAAATCTCAACTCAGATGGGGGGAAAAAAAAAAAAGACAGTTAACAGACACCGATTTTGAGATGGCATAGATGTTGGAATTGTCAGACAAGGAAAACAGCTATCACAAAAATGTTCCAACAAGCAATTAAAAACACCCTTGAAACAAATGAAAAAAATAGAAAATATAAAGTAAATAAAATTATAAAACATAACTAAATGGAAATTTTAGAACTGAAAAGTCATTAAACTCATGAACGGACTCAGTAGCAGAGTGGGGATGACAGAGGAAAGAATCAATGAACTTGTAGATCAATAGAAATTATCCAATTCAAACGAGAGAAAATAGATCTTACAAAGTGAACTGAGACCTATGAGACAATAACAGAAGATTTAACTTGTGTGTTGGAGTCCCAGAAGAGGACAAAGAGTCAGAAAAAATATTTGAAAATTAGTGGCTGAAAACTCTCCAAATTTGCTAAGAGCAGCTAGAGAAAAATGATGTACTTACATGGAGATACTTTTATGTAAATGAAATGTACTAAGAACAGTGTAGATGAGGAAGAACTAAAACCCCAAACATCCAGGTCCTTTTTAGGACCTGGTATTCATATCTACAAACAGAAAGGGCCTAGAGTTCAACTTAACTTCTGACCATAAGCTGGTTATGACAATGCCATATAACAATCTGAGATACCCCATGTGAGAAGCTTCTCAAAATGTTTCAGAAATAGTTACAGTAAATACTTATAATTTACTTACATGTAAGCACTTTATATGTATTAACCTAATAGATAAAAATTGATCTAATAATGGATAAATACTATTATTCCCATTTTATATACCTGCTACACAGAAAAGTTAGGTAACTCATTCAAAATTGCACAGCTGATAGATTCTAGATCTAACTCTTAAGTTTCAGAAGTTATACAAAATATTAAAATGTTCAGGGGAAACAGGTCTTTTAAACGGTCATTTTGCCATTGATTTGCCTTATATTGAATCAGAACTCTTATCCATAGATATAAAGAGGAATTTGGAATTTCAATCATGTATTCATTTGGACGTTATTTAACTATACAGAATGGTGTTGCATCATTTCTTCAGATAGTACAGATTGAACTCTTTGCTCTAGAAGCCTTTACGTATTCAAAGAAGAAGCTGTTCTTTAGCAATGTTCATGTCTGGGCACTGTTACCACTGGCCGTGCCGTCTCCAGTGCTGCCCACTTGCACACATGTGCACACTCAGCTTCCCGCTGCATCTCGCCTGTCTTTGCACGTGGAAGTGCTCAGTAAATATGAATTCCTCCCATAGTCACCACAGACCTTAGGTTCTTATTTGTCGGCAGTATCTATATATTTAATGAAAGAAAATTTCATTGTAAGTTTTGGCTAATTTTCCTTGTCTGTTCATGGTTACTACTATATATAACTAGATTGCAGCATTACTAAAAGTCATATTAATCATCTGATCACCAGCATTTGTCAAACATTTTATAATATGCAAAGCACCTGAATGCATTGGTTTATTAATTCTCATAACAATTCCGTGAGGTCAATGTTATGCTCCCCTTTCTGCCAGAACAGCAAGCAAAACTAAAGCGTGTTCAAGGACCATAGACAGTTGTCACGGCATTGTATAAATATCAGTGTTTTTATTAAGACCTGGTTATAAACAATATATACCCCACTTTGTTCAGATTTACACGATGTCAGCATCAGGTTTTCATTAACTTAAAAACAAATGGATTATGTTTTGAAAGCATAAAAATGACTTTTATTTCAAACTAGAGGCCGCCCTCACAATCCGGAACCCCTTGGGGGATGTCGACTGCTGATTTCTGCCCTGTCCCCACAGGCCAGGCCGAGGGACCCCACCAGTGCACGAATCTATGCACCAGGCCTCTAGTATCCATATAAGATCTTTGGTTAATCTCTTCCTCCCCTCCCCACTCCCTCCTTCCCTCAGATTCATCAGTCTGTTCTATGTTTCCATGCTTGTGTGTTGAGCGTCTGCCCCCTGGTGGTCAGTGCGCATCACAGCTACCGGTCAAATGGTCACTTAGGCTTTTATATATATAGACTAGAGGCCCAGTGCATGATTCAATCATGCACGTGTAGGCTGTCTGTCCGCTGGTCGGGACCCGGTGTGGCCGGCAGCTCCAAAGTCCCTGGGCCCCTAGGGCGAGGTGGGGCGGGGGCATGGTCCTCCTGCGGCCAGAGCCCAAGCCAGGGTCTTGCCTTCGCCTCCCACCCAGGAAGGCTGGGGCCGCCGCCGCCTCCTCTGCGGACACCGGGACACCAGGACACCGCCGCGCGCTCCTGCGGCCCAACTGCAGCCAGACTCCTCCCCCGGGAGCCGCGCCGCCCACCCACCCGCGCCGCCTCCAAACCTCCAAAACGCCGGCTCGCTGCCCCAGAGGCCCGTCTGTGCTGCAGCACAGCCATGGCGCTGGCAATGCGAGCTCAGCGTCCTGCCGGCCCAATCACCACCCCAGCCACCCCGAGTCCCGCCCCCTGTGTCTCCTGCTGGCCCAATCGTGGGCGTAGCGGAGTGATGGTAATTTGCATATTACCATTTTATTAGGTATGATTATTCAGCTATGGTGTATCACTCTTCAGTCTAATTTAATAACATATTCATTTTCCTCTCTATTCTTCCTGTTTAAAATAAATATTAACTAGAAAATATTTGGGTTCTAGCATCTTAGAAGTTACAATCCAGTAAAACTACAGAGCAAAGAAATAATTTCAGTAGAGTCAATATAGTGTAGTGTTATAATCACAGACTCTAGAATCATCATAGGCTTGAATCTCAGCTCCCTACAGAGTAAACACATGACCTTAGGTGAATTACTTAACACCCATGTGCTCAGTTTTGTCAGGTTTATAAAATGATAAGAATAATAGTATCCATTTCATAGAGTTTTGTGAGTTTAAATGGAATCCTACCTAATAAAAAGTTAATATGCAAATTGACCGTACCATCAACACCCCCAAAGCCACGCCCACAAGCCAATCAGAGCAAGTATGCAAATTAACCCAATCAAGATGGCTACAGCCACAGAGAGCAAGGTTTCCCAGGTAACAGAGCAAGCCAAGCTTTCCGCAAGCTGTTGCAGGCCTAAGCCTCCACTCAAGCTACAAAGTTTCAATTATAGAAGGTAAACAAATTCAAACAGAAATGGTGGCAGAACGGAGCTTGAGAGAGTAAGCCAGGGTTGCCAGCGGGAACAGGGGAAGCAAAGCTTTCCACACACCCTGTCCGGGCCCAGCCTCCGCTTAAGGCTACAAAGTTTCAATTACAGAAGGTGAATTAACTGCCACAGAAGTGGCTGCCGGCGGCGGAGGGAGCATCAGGCTTGGCTCCGCTCCAGGCTACAAAGTTTTAATTGTAGAAGGAAAATAAATTCCAGATACCAGGGCCTCCGCTTGGGTTGCCAGGGGGCGTGGCCGGCCTGCAAACCACCACAGGCCCCTCGCTCAGGCCGCCCCATGCCCCAAGGGAACCCCCACCCTGATCTGGGACACCCTTCAGGGCAAACCAGCTGGCCCCCACTCCTGCACCAGGCCTCTATCCTATCTAACAAAAGAGTAATATGCAGATTGACCATCACTCCAACACACAATATGTCTGCCCCCATGTGGTCAAAGATCCTGCCCCCATGTGGACACAAGATGGCCAGCAGGAGAGGGCAGTTGGGAGGCACCCGGCCTGCAAGGGAGGGCAGTTGTGAGGGACGAGGCCTGCAAGGGAGGGCAGTTGCAAGGGACCAGGCTTGCAAGGGAGGGCAGTTGGAGGTAATCAACCCTGCAGGAGAGGGCAGTTAGGGGTGACCAGGCCGGCAGAGGAGGGAAGTTGGGGGCAAACAGGCTGGCAGGGGAGCAGTTAAGCATCAACCAGGCTGGCAGCGGAGTGGTTAGGGGGTGATCAGGCTGGCAGGCAGAAGCGGTTAGGGGCAATCAGGAAGGCAGGCAGGCAAGCAGTTGGGAGCCAGCAGTCCTGGATTGTGAGAGGGATGTCCGACTGCCTGTTTAGGACAGGCAGTCGGACATCCCTCCAGGGTCCCAGATTGGAGAGGGTACAGGCTGGGCTGAGGGACAACCCCCCTCCGTGCACGAATTTCGTGCACCGGGCTTCTAGTAATAAATATAAAGCACTTGGAATAGTGTTTGGCATTAGTAAGCTAGAGATGATAATAGTAATCCTCTCTAATAAAATGGTAATATGCAAATTAACCATCACTCCGCTACACAAGCCATGCCCACCAGCCAAGCCACGCCCACCATCCAATCAGAGTGAGTATGCAAATTAACCCCAATCCAAGATGGCTACAGCCACAGAGAGCAAGGTTTTCCAGGTAACAGAGTAAGCCAAGCTTTCCATAGCCGTTGCAGGCCTAAGCCTCCACTCAAGCTACAAAGTTTCAATTATAGAAGGTAAACAATTCTAACAAATGGCGGCAGAATGGAGCTTGAGAGAGCAGGCCAGGGTTGCTGGCGGCAACAGGGGGGAAGCAAAGCTTTCCGCACACCCTGGCCGGGCTCACGCGCTTAAGGCTACAAAGTTTCAATTGTAGAAGGTGAATTAACTGCCACAGAAATGGCTGCCGGAGCCCCAGGCTTGGCTCCGCTCCAGGCTACAAAGTTTCAATTGTAGAAGGAAAATAAATTCCAGATACCAGGGCCTCTGCTTGGGTTGCCAGGGGGTGTGGCCGGCCTGCAAACCACCACAGGCCCCTCACTCAGGCTGCCCCACACCCCAAGGAAACCCTCACCCTTATCTGTGACACCCTTCAGGGCAAACCAGCTGGCCCCCACCCATGCACCAGGCCTCTATATCTAATAAAAGAGTAATATACAGATTGATCATCACTGCAACACACAATATAGCTGCCCCCATGTGGTCAAAGATCCTGCCCCCATGTGGACACAAGATGGCCACCACAAGATGGCCAGCAGGAGAGGGCAGTTGGGAGGTACCCGGCCTGCAAGGGAGGGCAGTTGTGAGGGACCAGGCCTGCAAAGGAGGGCAGTTGGAGGCGATCAACCCTGCAGGAGAGGGCAGTTAGGGGTGACCAGGCTGGCAGAGGAGGGAAGTTGGGGGCAAACAGGCTGGGAGGGGAGCAGTTAAGCATCAACCAGGCTGGCAGCAGAGTGGTTAGGGGGTGATCAGGCTGGCAGGCAGAAGCGGTTAGGGGCAATCAGGAAGGCAGGCAGGCAAGCAGTTGGGAGCCAGCAGTCCTGGATTGTGAGAGGGATGTCCGACTGCCCGTTTAGGCCCGATCCCACCAGGATCGGGCCTAAACGGGCAGTTGGACATCCCTCCAGGAGTCCCAGATTGGAGAGGGTACAGGCTGGGCTGAGGGACAACCCCCCGCCGTGCACGAATTTCGTGCACCGGGCTTCTAGTAAATAATAACTCCCTATTTTTAGATATTAAAATGCAGTTATATTCCACATTAAGTATATTTTTATGTAACTTGAAATAAATGGATAAAATTTTAGTTGGCTAATTGGCATAATATTACATTTTATAGATATTTAATTAAACACTTACTCATTTGGTTTGGGTTGGGTTGGTATTCTCCTGAGATCATAATAGCAAATAAATGATAAAGCCTGAGCTAGAAGTTTGGTCTTCTGACTTAAAATTCAAAAAGTTTTGTAAGAGAAGAGATGGGAAAAATAGGGTCTGCTGGGAGCTAGTTCCCTTTTAAACCTAATTCAAGCTGGAATGTCTTTTGCTAAAATGTTCAGAATGCTCAAAACTCTAAAACAATAATGAATTTTTTCTTTCTTCATTCTTTTTTTAGATTGTGGTTTGAATGTTCATAAGCAGTGTTCCAAGATGGTCCCAAATGACTGTAAGCCAGACTTGAAACATGTCAAGAAGGTGTATAGCTGTGACCTCACAACACTTGTGAAAGCCCACATCACCAAGCGGCCGATGGTGGTGGACATGTGCATCAGGGAAATTGAATCTAGAGGTGAGGCGCTTCCCGTGTGGTTCAGAGCGATTGTAATTCACCAGGGGTGCGAGTCCTAAGGCTATTTTGGGTGCCTCATTGCACAACCCCGTTGTCTTCTGAAGTTTAGGGGAAATGATTTCAGATGGCAAATGATCTGAAAGTCTGAGAGGAGTTACTCTAACAAATAATTAAACAGTTTCATTTCAAGATACATTTAGGTACATTTAACCAGTTATAGGAAATATGCCTAAAAGTCTATTTATGGATGATGTTTCCATAAATGTCTAAAAGTTGACATGTAGATACCAATTCATTGTTCCGTCTTTTGGTGTGTTTTTTTCCTTGGGTCTGAGAAGCAAAGGTGTAATGCTCTATTAAAACTATCCCAGGCCAAAAACCAGAGCTGCACCCTAATTATTCTTTCTCACTTGGGAAAAATTGCTATGGGCCTATTAATATAGTTTATCTTAGTCTTCTGTTATGTAAAAGAATTTATGGTATAATTAGGGTGAGGAATTATTTCCCTTAAGACTTCACATCTTTGATCTAATTAGACAGAGTGATGAGCCAGATTACAAATATCCAGGTGGCAGCAGGTCAGAGCTAAAGAACTGTCAGTGAAATGGTTTTATTTCAGGAGAAAAAGGTGAAGAGGTTTCTAAACATGTATATTTATCATTCTCTCTGACACATTACTTCCTCGGCCTGAAGTATGGCAAGAAGTTAAAATTTGAAGAAAAGGCATGATTTTAAAGAAACTGATGATCTCCTTTGCTTTATTCACAGGTCTTAACTCTGAAGGACTGTACCGAGTGTCAGGATTTAGTGATCTCATTGAAGATGTCAAGATGGCTTTTGACAGAGGTATGTTCTTCAGCCTGTTCATTAACTCAGGGCAATAACACTCTTTGCCAAAAACGCACAATACCTTACGTTATTCTTTGCATTATTTTTCTGAACCATTGATGCTTGTTATATCAAATAAAAAGACTTAGCTTTTGATTTTTAAAATTATTTTTCTCGGTTGTATTAAACTCTTACATTTCATGGTGGGGAAAAAAGCATAAAACTTAGCTACATTACCTGTATTTCAATATCCAAGGCTGGTTCTAAGTTCACTAAAATATATGCCAAGCAATTTAATTTACCAAAAAACATGGGGACAATGGGAGAGGGCATCTAAGTGATTGCAGATCTCAGATTTCCCAGTCTGAGTGGCCCTTCTAACTGCCTCCCTGCATCCTCATCACCAGCTCTGACTGAGGGAGACCCAGGTCCTGACCCTTGTGTGGGGACAAGAAGCTCTGAGTAGCAGAGCGAGCCACCTTCTGGCATAGGACCCACCCCGCTGTGGGAGGAGGAGCCCAGCCAAGGAAGAGCTCAGTCGCCTATTGTCTTTAACATTTACATTTAGATTTGTTCCTGAGGGTCTCCATTTTGTCTTTAAGTACTGGAATAAGGTGCTACCAAAGAAGACCTGTCACCATGAATGCAGGGAGTGAAGCAGAAAGAGCCTCTGTCCTGTGCAAGAACATATTTCTAGTCCCATTGCCCTCCGCTCCCATCACACAGCTCTTACAGCCCACACAGGCAGAAGACAAAAATAAATTTAAGTATTATTGCCCATCTGACATGAGGAAATCTAGGCCAGCCCAACAGTTTGATAAAGTCAAAGATGATAAAACGAAGTAACAGTATGCGAAATCCACATAAGCATCAAGAAGAGTCCCGAATCAGTGCCCAATTGAAGGTTAAAGAGGCTTTTTTTTCCCTCTAGAAGGTAGCATGTCCATCCCCAGCCACTGGCCAGGGTTCTCCAACTCACACTGACAAAGAAACTGAATGTTTCCTCTGGGCCCAGAAAGCAAATGAATCGCAGCAGTTTTCTCTCATTAAAAATACAAGACAGCCTTTTTGTGCTCTGAAAACACCGACAACGGATTTGGAAAAGCTTGAAGAGCTCCCCTTGGCTCCGTATTGCCACACCCGCGACCACCCAGCTGAGCACTTTGGGAGGCTTACAGCCCTGAAATAACGAGTTCCGCGGGGAAAGGGCAGGATCCATAGAATGCTAGGATGAACTCATTCAGTTCTAAGTAAAAAGGCAGAATTTGGAAAATCTCCCCTCACTTAGGAGATGGTCACTGAATGGAGCACGAATTACGCTGAGGTCAGCACATGCCATTGTAGCCTTGCCATGCGTTATCTCCCAGTGGAACAGCAAGTATCTCTGTGCCCAGGACAGGGAGAGGTCCGTGGGAAGGTCAGAGCCAACAAAAACCCTGAGCCTTCCTCCAGGGAGACCCCCGCAGGAGAGCCCCTGTCTGAAGAGTCAAGGGCTGACAGTGATAAAGCGGCCAGGGACAGTCTGTGCTGCTGCGTCCACGCCCTAGAATGTAGTGTCTAGAAATCACATTACAGAATGCATTTATATTACTTTAAATAGATGTAAGAGAATATAGAGATGCTTTTCAAAAAGCAGGTTTTAAAGGAACCAGTTTGAGAATAGTATGCATAGTGAGTCCCAGAGTATTAATATTTTAGGCTCCTAGCTTTTTAAAATCTACTTTCCCATGATTCATTAATTCAAAAACACTTAAGTAACAGCTACTGTGTGCCAGGCACCACGTTCTTTACTTTAGATACAGCAGTTAACTATGTACACTTGGTCCTTGCATTCGTGGCGGGCTCACATCCTACCTAATAATTCCTACCTAATAATAGACAAATATGCAAATTGACCATACCTCCGACACGCCCACAAGCCACGCCCACCATCCAATCAGAGCGAGCATGCAAATTAACCCAAACCAAGATGGCTACAGCCACAGAGAGCAAGGTTTCCTAGGTAACAGAGGAAGCCAAGCTTTCCGCCTGCCCTTGCCAGGCCTAAGCCTCCACTCAAGCTACAAAGTTTCAATTATAGAAGGTAAACAAATTCAAACAAATGGCGGCAGAATGGAGCTTGAGAGAGCAGGCCAGGGTTGCCTCCGGCAACAGGGGAAGCAAAGCTTTCCGCACACCCTGGCCGGGCCCACCCGCTTAAGGCAACAAAGTTTCAATTATAACCCCAATAGAAATGGCTGCCGGCCTCAGAGGGAGCCCCAGGCTTGGCTCCGCTCCAGGCTACAAAGTTTCAGTTGTAGAAGGAAAATAAATTCCAGATACCAGGGCCTCTGCTTGGGTTGCCAGGGGGCGTGGCCGGCCTGCAAACCACCACAGGCCCCTTGCTCAGGCCGCCCTATGCCCCAAGGGAACCCCCACCTGATCCGGGACACCCTTCAGGGCAAACCAACTGGCCCCCACCCCTGTACCAGGCCTTTATCCTATCTAATAAAAAAGTAATATACAGATTGATCATCACTGCAACACACAATATAGCTGACCCCATGTGGTCAAAGATCCTGCCATGTGGACACAAGATGGCCACTACAAGATGGCCAGCAGGAGAGGGCAGTTGGGAGGCACCCAGCCTGCAAGGGAGGGCAGTTGAGAAGGACCAGGCCTGCAAGGGAGGGCAGTTGGAGGTGATCAACCCTGCAGGAGAGGGCAGTTAGGGGTGACCAGGCTGGCAGAGGAGGGAAGTTGGGGGCAAACAGGCTGGCAGCAGAGTGGTTAGGGGGTGATCAGGCTGGCAGGCAGAAGCGGTTAGGGGCAATCAGGAAGGCAGGCAGGCAAGCAGTTGGGAGCCAGCAGTCCTGGATTGTGAGAGGGATGTCCCATATTGGAGAGGGTACAGGCTGGGCTGAGGGACAACCCCCCTCCATGCACGAATTTCATGCACCGGGCCTCTAGTTAAATAATAATCACACAATGGCTATTGATTTTTATTTTAATAGACGCCATAAAGGAAAATATTAATAACTGGGGAATTAATCTAGTCTGTTAGGGTTAGGGGGATGCTGGAGACCAGAACAGGCTTTCCCAAAGAAGAAATGTTTATGCTCACGTTGAAAGGATGGGTAGGCGCTGGCTGTATGTTGATTGGGTAGCAAAGAAACAGGCTGTGTGAAGGCCCTGACAGCATCGGAGTCTGTGCAAAGGCCCTGAGGCTGACCTGTCAAGGCACTGAAAGGTGCTGTGGCTTAGAGAGGAGTAAGTGAAAGGAGAGTGGACTGAGACGCAATGAACACAGTATTTTCCCATAGAAAGAATTGTCTGAATGGTAGAAGATTCTCAGACCAACCTCCACATTCTGGTCAACACTATCAGGTAGCTGAACCTTAGAAATTGTGACTTCACTTTCCAAACCAAAAATGGTACTGTAGCCAATAATGACGGAGGATATTTGAAATCTGGATTCTCATAGAAAAATACAGAAGAAAAGGAAACTATTTTTCTGAGTAAAAATTGACAGAGTCATTTTTCTACATTCCCATTGTGCTCGCATCCCTTTCTGCAGATCCTTAGGCCCAGCACCTACATGCTTCCCCCGGCCGCCCCGTGAAGCATTCATGGCGGGCTCACTTTAAATAATTGCCTTCCTTCCAGGAGGCAGTCTATCCCGATTTGTACTGCCCCTGCATTTTATTCCATCCCAAGTGTGAGAGATGGACACTGGTGATCTCATTGACACTCATGTGAGTGTCAAACAGGCCAAGGTATTTGCATTTTAAAAGAGGCTGCTTTAAAAATAAATAAATAGCCTTTAGAGTAGTTTTAGGTTCACCAAAAAAATGGAGCAGAGATTTCCCATGTAATCCCTCCTCTCATGCTCTGGCCCAAGATGTTAATATTCCCCTATTAACATCTTGCATTAGTACAATATATTTATTAGTTTGTGCACCAATATTGACACATTAACTAGAGTCAATAGTTTATATCAGGGTTCACTGTTTACATTGCACAGTTCTGTGGGTTTTGACAGATGTGTGAAGTCATGTATCTACCATCCCGGTATCACACAGAACGTTCACTCTCATAAAAACCCCTGTGCTGTACACTTCATCCCTCCCTCCTGCCCGAGCCCCTGCACCCACTGATCTTACCATAGTTTTGCCTTTCCCAGAATGTGCTGTAGTTGGGCCCACAGTGGACATAGCCTTTCCAGACTGACTTCTTTTACTTTCTTACTGTATTTAAAATTCCTCTGTGTCTTTCTTGGCTCAAGAGCTCATTTCTTTTCATAGCTGGAAAGTATTCCATTGTCTGGGTGTACCTCAATTTATTCACCTATTAAAAAGACATCTTGGTTGCTTGCAGTTTTTTGACAATTGTGAGTAAAGCTGCTATAAATGTGTCAGGGTTTTGGGTGGACGCAGGTTGTCCGCTCCTTTGGGTAAAAAGCAAGGAGCACCGTTGCTGGATTCGGTGGTAAGAGTATGTTTAGCTTAGCAAGAAACTGCCTGTCCTCCACAGTGACTGTTCCCTTTTGCATTGTCCTCAGCAGTGACGGAGAGTTCCTGTCACTCCACATCCTTGCGGGCCTTGGGCGTTATCAGGGTTCTAAATTGTAGCCGTCCTGATAGGTGTATGGTGAAGAGGCTGCTGTGTAATCCATAGAAATCTCTCATAAACCAAACAGAGCAAAGAAATCCGGCATAGGCTCTAGCTCAGAGTGGATGCAAATTAAATCTTTAGTAGATGAAAATTCAGGTGTTTTAACCAAGTAAAGTACTAAACGCCAGGGGACTGGGGGAGGCCGCCCTGAAGGAAGGTAGCTTTGCTTGGGAGTTGAGGGGCCCAGCACCTCTAAAAGTCCCTCCACTTTGTAATGCCTTCTGTTCTTGTTGTTTCAACACTTTATGGTTCTGTTTTGTTTTGTTTGTTTTACTCTCTTCTCACCATCTCCTTTACCCCTCGGACTCAGGCAAGCTCCAAACTTCTGTGTGGGAGCCTGGGGTGGTACGAAAGCACAAAGACTAGAGACCTTTGGTGCTAGGGGTCTTTTGTAAGTTAAGAGTGCCTCTGTTGTCACTTTCCACATTCTCTGTGTTTATTTTAAAAAGAAAAGCAGCAATCCCATATTAGTCCCCTGGGAATTCTCAAGCAGCCATGAAATTAAAAAATATATTTCTTTTGACCCGAGTTCTCTTCTGATTTTCACTTCATAAGTAACATGGAAAAATAACTTTAGAATAGAAAACTCAAAAAATAGATTTTGCTTTTCACAGAGTATTGATCATTTCTATAACCTAGCACACTGAAGCTGATGTTAAAAATGGGAGCATTGCTCATCTTTAAAAACTGTACACAGAAATACGTCATTTATAAAAACAGTGCTGTGGATCCAAATATTTACTTTTCTTTCTTTTAACATCCTTCAAAGATGGAGAGAAAGCAGATATTTCTGTGAACGTATATGAAGATATCAACATCATCACTGGTGCGCTGAAACTCTACTTCAGGGACTTACCGATTCCACTCATCACGTATGATGCCTACCCCAAGTTCATAGAGTCCGCCAGTAAGTATGCAGGCGCGCACCCCAACACCCTGACAGCCTGCCTCTCCTGGGTCACCCCTCCTCCCGGGGTTCTCTGCTGGGTATCTTGAATGTATTTCATTAAATATCCTCCTCACCCTCTCTGTGGTTATATATATGCTCACAAGAATTTGAACTGTTCTCCAACACGAGTGACTTGTAACGTCTACCACCAGAAGCTTCCTGGTAACGGGCTAGCTAACGCTCATTCTCCGAAGGAAGGCTTCTACCAGTGCCCCTGAGATACGGACCGTACTTTGTAAAATAAAATAAAAATAACTGGAAAAATAAAACTAAAAAAACAAGATCAACTACTTTGTTGTTAGGTTCAGCGAGCATAAAAATTACCGTCAGATTTCAATAAAAGTTTCTAAATTCTCACTCCCAGTTCCCATGTTCACTCTGTGATGGGCCATTAGAAGTGTGTAAGCTGGCACTGGTCCACAGATCCCACTTTAAGGAGCACTGGTTAATGTAAGAAGTTGTTTTTTAAGTTCTCGTTAAGATGAAAATGAGGAAAAGCAAAGGCTCATTTGCGAAATTCTGTTTATAGTACAAAAAAAAAATCATACCTATAATTCATGCTCCATTTTTTTTTAAGGGAATTCTGAACAGATTTTAACTGTCGGCATTACCATGTTTTAAGAAAAGATAGGCTATTTCTGTCGTTTGCTTGTCTCTCTTAAAAGCCACATGTCTTGATCTTTAAATATAACTTCCTTGGTAACACTGATTTGCTCTTTAAGTTTGAGATTTCATGAAGCACAAACTTTACTTGTTTTAATTTTTAGTTTCCCCTTCAGAGCATTTGTTGAGAATTCTTGTGGTTTGTGGAGCCTTCATTTCTTGCGGGTCAGCTCAGCTCTCATGTAGAGAACAGCCATGAGAATTGCCCTGATTTTTACAGATTTTCTGAGCCTGAAAGGCCCTAGATCTCTCCCGTAGGAATTTAACTCTTCTCATTTGGGGCTGGATTTATTGCTGAGGTTCTTGTTTCGTGGGGCAGGCGTTGCTTCCCATCAAGATTGGTCAGATTGGCATTGATGTGGAAAACACTGGACACACACCTCCCAAAGGGGTGCTCAGTCACCCCAGTTTGCTGTGATGCCCAGGACCACGCTGGGGGCTCAACTAGATGGTGTTCCTGTCCCCGTGTTGCTTGGGACAAAACTACAACTTGGCTTCTGAGCCTGACCCACGGCAGCCAATTAGCAGAGAACAATGCAGTGATGGAAACCCAGATTCCGAACGCTGCACACTGCCTCAGCTACTTGGAAGAAAAAGCCAAGCCTCGCTTACTGGATTTCAAGGCCTTGAGCCCTGCACTCCCAAATACCTCACCTTCTTTCCCCACACCCACCCTGGTGGCTCAGGAAAATCTCCCTCTTTATGCTTCCAAACCATTCGTCATTGTTCTGGGACTTGTGTCTGAAACAGACCTGTCCAAAAGCAGCAAGCCTCCGCTCACCCCCCAGAGAGCCCGCGAAAGCACAGCATAATAGACTTGCCAAAATCGACTATTTTCATGTGTGATATCTATGACAACAGAAACCCTAGCAGAGCACATACACACAACATAAATGTGTATTTTGCATGTTCGATGTTGATATAATTATTTGTGGAACATTGTGTCCTGTACCTGTCTTTTTTAGGAGTAGAACGTGTCATTCTTTAGACGCATAGATACAGCCATTCTCCTATCTGTATAGGCAGATATGGAAGATAAGAAAAACTCAGATTTATAGAGCAGTACTAGGTGCCAGGCATTATGCTCAATACTTTACATCCATGATATTTTATTTTATCTTTTAATTGATTTTAGAAATAGAAGTGGGAGAAAGAGAGAAACATCGATTTGTTGTTCCACTTATTCATGCATTCATTGGTTGACTCTTTTATGTGCCCTGACCGGAGATCAAACCCTCACCCTTGGTGTATTTGGGATGACACTCTAACCCACTGAGCTATCCAGCCAGGGCCTATGGTATTATTTTATAAAGAAGATGTTTTAGGATATAAGTAAACTGTCCAAGTCCTATCACTGGAAGAGGTGGCAATGGTGTTCAAACCCACATCTCTAACATCACAGCCCTCGCTCTCTCCGGTCTGCGTGCTGCCTGGGTCGCCTGATAGAGTAGGGGGCAGAGCCTTGCACAGGGGAGGAAGGCAGGCAGAGGACAGGAGCCCCTTCTGAAAGAAGGACATGGTTAGCTGACCTTTCCGGATGCACGTGCTCTTGGACTTTTTTTTTAATCTCTAGCCCCTAAAAATCCTTGGGCCATACTCTTTAGGTCTCGGGTATCTCTGGCATTTAGTAGCATCCCTTCCCAACAAAAAGTCATAGTTCATATTAAAGCTTCTTCCTGCAAAAGCTGTTTGAGCTCTGCTGTTGCAGCCTTCTGTGGAGAACTCCTGTTGGTTGAAAGCGGAAGGAAGTGGCTGCAGGAAATGATAAAGGCGGCAGAGGAGGCCAGGCATCCCACCGAAAGGCTTGACGCACAGCACAGTCCCCTGCATGCTCCCTTAGGAACCACCTGGAAGTCTTGGTCTCCCCAGCACTTTTTTGCTCACTTCCTCCCCCCACCAATTAAGCAATCTCTGCAGTACAGCAGGAAGGCCTGGAACAGGTGCTTCCCCGGGGCCGCTCCTCAGCCCAGCTTCCACACATGCGCACCGCTCGGCCAGCGCTGAGCCCTGGAGTACTGGACCTGGAACGCTTCCCCTGGCCAAGGGGTCCAAGAGCAATGTTCCCAGATCCTAGAGAAGCTGCATGACTCGGTGTGTAACCGGGAGTGACTCGGATAAACACAGGAACGAAGCCCAGGGTTCTGGTTCCCAAGCAGCGTGAACGTCCCGAAGAGGAGCCTGGGAGTTAGAGCCCGCTCTGCCCAGATTCCCCGCTTCTGCTCGGCTACGTTTATTCTTGTACTTGAGATTCTCTCTAAAGAATGTAACATTTAAAAAGAGCTTTTAACTAGATCTTGGTCCAGGTTCAGAGTGCTTATTTCCTGCCCCCCCCCCCCCCCCCCCCAGTGTTGTATTTCCAGATCCTTCCAGACCTCCCTCAAATGCCATCTCTCTCTCACCTGTCCCTCCGCCTCGGCCAACTTTCTCCTCTGTGTTCATGTCAGGCTCGCCTGGACGCCCGTCGGAGTGTCTTCCCTCCGGTCAGAGGTTACGCTCATTCTTGTCCTCCCTTCTGGACTGCAGCCCCTTCCAGGCAGGGCTCTTGCTCATGTTCATTTTCCCCCAGCGCCCGTGCAGCTCCTTGCTGACATAATAGATGCTCCGTGAATATTTGTTCAATGAGTAAACATAATTTTATAATTGAGAACCACAGAATCTTAGTTTTTACATACTCCAAGGAGTCATGTAACTAGACTTTCTTTTTTAAATACCCAGTAACCCCAGAATCATTTGTCCAGGCAGCCAGTCCACTGGTGACAGATTCCACAGTCTTAGAGCCCACGGTGCACACTCCCTCCCCTTGGCAGTGGTCCTGGTATCCCCCTCATCCATGTGCAAGCCTTCCATATATTCAAAGCAGGAATGGTGGTTATCACCTCTGAATGCATTTCATTTGTCTATCTCCCTCTTAAATTACGCTGTGATCTTCTTAGAGCTAAAGGTTTTCCTCAAAGTGGAAAAGAAAAGTGAATTCCAGAGTAAGTCTCTGTTAACTTGATATCAGTGTATTCAAGTGCATTTTGTCATAGGTTCCCAGGTTTCTAGCTCCAATCTGGACCTCTCCCTGAGCAGCAGGTTAATCCAAGGCAGCAGTTCATTTGCAGGTCTGAAAGGCATCTCAGATGTCTTCCTCTTCCCCACGAAGCCTCCTCCACCCAGATCTTTCCTATCTCAGTTAACGGTGGGTCCATCCTCCCCGTTACCTAAGCCCCAGACTTGGCTCATTCTTGATTTTCTCTCTCATGCATCCCTCATCAGTAACTCCTATGGACTCGACCTTTAAAATATTCCTGGAATCCAGCAATTTCTTATCACCTTCCCTGCTACCACCTGGTCTAAGCCAGTGTCACACCTCACCTGGATTTTTGCAGTTATTACTGGAATGACCTTTCTGCTTTTACTCTTGCCCCTCCCATCATCTGTTTCCCATGTGGCAGCCAGAGGGAGATACTATGAAAAAGGTATGTCAGGTCTTGACTTTCCCATTTCTCTCAGTAAATTCTAACCTTGCGAGGCTCATCCTCTCCTACCCTTTTTGCTCACTCTACTGTGGCCACACTTGGCTCCTCGCTTTTCCTCAAACATTACCAGCCTTCTCTCCCTCAGGATCTTTGCTTGACTGTTCCTCTGCCTGGAACCACCTTCCCCAGATCTATCTCTATGTGCTTCGTCCCCCCACTGCCTCGGGTCCATCCTGACCACACCATGTGTAATTACACACCCTCCTCCCCAGCACATCCAATGCCTTTTCCATAGCGCTTGCCTCCTTCTAATACAGTGTAAACTAAAAGATACATATGCTTATTTATTGTCAGTCACCCTCCCGTAGGGAGAGTGAGCTCTCCATGAACCGGGAATTGTGTTTGTTTCCATCCCACCAACACTGCCCTTAACTTCACACCATCTCAAGATTCTCCCTACATGGACTAAGTGTGGAAGTTAAAGGAAAACTAAACTACTCCTTTTTAAATTTTCAGAATAGTGTAGTTTCCAATTACTTAAAGGTTTCTATAGTAAATGGAATTTCTTCTCCTAATTTTAGAAATTAAGTGATTGAATTTCAGTATCTGGAATTGCTGTTATTAAGTGGCACTGTTTAAAGGCCTCAAGGTTCAGAGACCATGCATTATTTATCCTGGTAAATGTCAAATAATACATTCTTCATCCCTAAGAAATGAACCAGAAGCTCTGGGGAAGCTTCGGCAGAAATTGCGAAATGGCCAAAGTTTCTTTGAATTAAAAAGCTTCAGTCACTGTTTACATTCTGAAATTTATCAAATCTGCTCTGCCAACACTGAGAACCTTTCATGTCATTCCAGTTTTTACCCGACTCCAGCACATTTCCTCTGAGTTGGTTTATTTTATTAAATCTGAAAGCCTGGGATTCTTGTGTCCTGACGGTCAGGTTCTGGTCAGATGTGGCCTTCCAGCGTCTCACAGCTGCTGTTCTGGTTTGGGTCCCTTGGCAGTTGCCCTGAAACCAAACATTTAAAGGCACCCCATCTTTAATGACGTTTGGGTAGATGCGGGAAATGTGCTAAATGAGAGCACAGAATTCCAAAGATATCTCTTGCTTCTGATTCCGGAAATAATTATTGTAATGCGATCTGTAACCTCAAAGGAGTGTGCTGGTTTTTTGGCCAACACAGCAGAACTAAAACATGCACATGAAGATGTGCCCCTGCAAAGTTTACACCTTTTACACCTTTGAAAGAGTCCCATTTATTTGACGGACCCTGTTGTCACTCAGAACATGTGGCATTGCTTCAGAGTCTGCATGTGGCTTCTGAATCTTCTAAGTAGTAGAGTATCTTTGTGCTTTGAGGGCAGATTTAACTATTTTAGATAACACATAGTAATTTAAAACTAAATCTAATCAATAAAAGAAGTAAACATTAGATGATATATTTCTTGGTTGAAAAAGAAAAAAGCTTAAATATTAACAGGGGATGCAGGGGCAAAGGGATGCAATAGCTTCTATACTGTTGCTTTCTGAAAGGGGGTTTTCAAAATATTTTGAACAATGCAGCATTCCTTAAATATGTTTGTAATGTTCTGAGATGACCTCACTTGGGTGTGTAAGTTATTATTTGTATGTAGATATGTGTCTGAATTTTCCATAGTTACATCCTATATATCCAATGGCCAGTTTTCATAGTTACCAGACTCAAGACTTTCAAGTGAAAAAACTGGGTGGTCTCCCCAAAAGTCCAAGTAAATGGTATTGTCACATTGAAACTAAGCCTTTGGAAATCTGAGGCTTGAACCTTAAAAATACTTTCCAAGGCAAGGATCTGTGAGAAAGCATTTCTTACCAGTTTTAAAACAGAATAGGATGAAATGAACCACTTATACCAGTTGTCTATTAACGTTTCCTTCATATTCATTCAACTCGCTCCTTTAGAAATCATGGATCCTGATGAGCAATTAGAGACCCTTCATGAGGCACTGAAACTGCTGCCGCCCGCTCACTGCGAGACCCTCCGGTACCTCATGGCGCATCTGAAGAGGCAAGTCAGACTGCAATGCTTAACTTGTGCTGCATCCACATTTTAAGAATGAAATGAAACCAAATGTGCAAGAAAGGACAAATGATCCATTGAATGAATAAACACAAGCTCTGTTGTCTTGTGTGAAATTGCACAAGTTAAGAAGGAATGCTAAAAATATTCTGCACTACAAAGCTGAACACACACTTGATTCTAACAGGAATGTATTTACGGTTGCACTAGGTGTTGGCAAATATGTTAGAAATACTAGTATCCTGCCAAGGACATGCATTCATTTCTATGGAAAGGGAAAGGTTGTAGCTGTAGAGACACTAGCATTAGCATAATAAAGAGCAAAGCAACCCACAAGAAGGATCATTCTTCTTTCTCTAAAACAGGCACTTCAGACTTGGTGCTGGGATTGTAGATTATTGGATTGATGTTGCCAGCACTAAATATTGCTGTAAAAAAAACGATGGAGTAAAGTAAGGGGTAAAGGAGGAATGGAAAATGAAATATTTTGTTACTCTGGTTTAATGTGTTACAGTGATTGATGATGATGGAGCTTTATTTCCCTGCTCAGTCACCGTCAATCTCTACCAGTTGAAGCAATGTTTTCAAAATTATATGACCAGGATTTAGTGGTTTTAGGGTTTTGAAATATAAGACCAATCAGCAACACAAAAGATAGCAGAACTTGACATCTATGTTGTATGCCTTTAGGCATGAGTTATCCAGAAATGAATACTTAATTCATGCTGCTTTTAATATTTACACGTTTCTCCTCTTTAAAAGCACCATGAGTTAAAACTTTGATGTCATTTGCTTACAGCTTCACTTGTAAATTCAAGTTTGCTTCATACATGGATGCAGTTAAGTACTCCACACAGAAGAAATAACTCTCACATTGTAGTCTCGGTGCCTTCAGTGTAGCAGTAAAAAATATAAACACTCACTCTCTCTGACAAGGTTGCTTATGCTGAGCCATCTCCTATCAATGTCACCACCACTCTCCCCCTAACACTTGCAAAAATAATCTATAGGAAACCAGATAGCCAAAGAGGAGGGAGGGAGGGCTGAGGGAACCATCAGGACGACCCAGTTCCTTCTCTGCTATTTCAGACATCCCTGCAGCTCAGGCTGTGGCCAGAGAATCCACAAATAGAACCAAACCCACACACACCTTGTTTTTGATTTTGTTCCAAAGCACAGTGAAGAACCGCGTGGCTTACACAAAATCGTCCTCCTTTGCTTGTATTTTTCAGAGTGACCCTCCATGAAAAGGAGAACCTTATGAATGCAGAAAACCTTGGGATTGTGTTCGGCCCCACCCTTATGAGATCTCCGGAACTAGACGCCATGGCTGCACTGAACGATATCCGGTATCAGAGACTGGTGGTAGAGCTGCTCATCAAAAATGAAGACATTTTATTTTAGATTTTTAGTCTGAGAGGAAAAAGAAGTGTTTTACAGATGAAGGAATGTTTTATAGTAATTTAATTGGCTCTCCTAGCTGCATTATTCCTTGGTTAGCAGTTTGGGCATATAACCAGTTTAAAATGAAGGAACTTTCCATTGTTTTTGTAGCACCGCTCAGCTGTCCTTGTAAAACAGTGACCATACGCTTTCCAGTTCTAGTAACCCTGGGTGTGTATCATGTTAAGAGAAACTCAGGCTATTGCATGATTAGCCCCGTTTGGCAAGGGGACCCATACAAAGGAGACAGCAGCCTGCACCGCTCTCCGTCCTGGGTAGTCTGTGGTTGTAATTCAGCATGTTTCGCAGAGTGAACCTGTCATGACTTCGCTTGGGTTCTGTCGTTGGTGTCTGACGCTTTCATAAACATGCACATCAATGGACAGAACAGCACCTCTGGCCGCTGCCCTGCCATAGACTAGAACATATGCCTACTTTTCGCCAATGCTTTATTTCCGGGTTCTCTTCGTTCTTCTCAGACATAGTACTTTCTTTCCAGCAAAAAAGCAAAATGTTTTCAGATTTGTTACTTTAGTAAATGATCCATGCCAATAAAAAAATACAACGCAGAGCATTTTCTGTTAAATTATTGGGTTTTAGTTGTAATTTTGTGTTTTTATCTGGCATGCATTTATTAATTTATTAAATTTTGCTTTTAGAAATTAAAAATATTGATAGCTTGCTTTTTTCCCCACGATTAGAAATATTAGGGAAAATGTGTTATGCCACTTATGTAACACAGTAATCCCTCTCACCTCTTGTTTACTATTGAAAGTTTTATATTGAGTTCCTAAAATAATAATTTAAAACTGCTTAGAAGTAGGACACCCGTTCATTGGATTCATTTTTCTTCTTGCATACGGTGACAGAAATCTAGACTATTCTCCCAACTGGAGCTGGGGGCACAGGCAGGAGTTGCTTCTAGAACCATGAGAAGAAGAAAGGCTCTCTAGAAAGAGTGGCTTTCCAAACACTTGCTTTGTTGGATGTGCGTGGTGTTGACACGTAACTGAGCAGATAGGCTGCCTGAGATGAGTCCCAGGCAGCACCCTGCCAGCAGGGGAAGGTGGGCTGCAGGAACCAGGGCGTGAGCCTCACCCTCGCAGTGGCCACCCATGCGGCTCTGAGCAAATGACCCTCCAAGTCTGTTTCCCTGTCAACCAAGCGAGCGCCCTTTCAGAACTACAATTCTGTCCTGCTTTAAAAGTAAAAAAAGTACAAAACATTTCCATTTTTACCATTTCAATCCTTGACACTTTTAAGACTATCTCAAAGATCATGGGAACTGCAGCACTGTGGAGTTTTCCATATTTCTGCCCCTAGGCTACAGTAGGGCGTTAGTAGGTGTTTTAATGTTTATATTCAGAAAGCTGGTTATTCAGGAGATAGTCTGTCCCAGCTGCCTTCTTAACCACAGTCCCCTACGAATAATGTCTTTACACCAGGCAACATCAGACACACAGATGAATCAAGTACAGAGATTCGTTTTCTGTAACTAATTTTCTTTAAAAAGGAGAGCACTGAAAGTCACTATGCAGGAAGGCAGTGCTTGGAAATAGAGAAATCTGACCATGTGTCTGTGTCCCTGGGTTAGGTGAACCGAATGAATTTCTACATGCTCATGGCTGAAGTTCTTTTTGAACAAAGTCCTTTTAAAGGGGAAATTCAGTAAGGAAATTTGTCAAGAAATCTGCTTCATAAGAATGTAATTATCTTGTTCTTTTCCTAAAAGGAATAGCTGTGATTGACTCTGGAGTAGGTACTTATCAGAACGAACGGTTTACCTGGAGCAGAAACCGTGCTTGATCAGAGCAGACATTAAGCACATGTTCAGGTAACACCCTGAGCAATGTCCGGATAGGTGACTTATCTGGTCTGTGAACAAGGACACTTGGTATATTTTTTGTTTGTTTAATAGGAACTGCATCTTTAAGTTTTTTAATTTAATTTATTGGGGTGATACTGGTTCAGAGTTATATAGGTTTCAGGTATACAGTTCTGTAACACATCATCTGCATATTGTATTGTGTGTTCACCACCAAAGTCAAGTCTCCTCCCGTCACCATTTATCTCCCTTTCGCTCTTCTACCTGCCCAGCCCCCTTTCCCTCTGGTATGATTTAAACTGATGGATGTGTGTGTGGTTCATCCCCTCGGGACATGCAGATTCAAATCACAGCTACGTCATCTGTGAGCACTCCTGGACTGCTGGGTGACACTCCCTGAAATGAAGAAACAGTCCCTCCGGGAGGCTCTTACTCAGTAACTAGCCTGAGTCTTTCATACGCATCTTCCTGTGACTAATGGGAGATGTCTTAGATCAGGACCTTTTAATGAGGCGGCAGAGGTTTCATTTGTTTCCACCACAGTCAGCAGGGGGGGCCACTGTACCTCTCGGTGATTGCCGCAGACTCACGCTGCAGGTGCTCTGCCTGAACGGAAAGTCTGTCTTCCCAATGTTCTACCCATAGTTTTAAAGAAACCACTGAGAAATCAAAGATTTTCCCTTCTTTACATATTCTATTAGTTTTTAATGCTAATTAGTTACACCAAGGAAGTCTCCTTCACTGAATTGAGATTTCAGATGTCTCTTAAGTGGAAAAACGTATATGTATCTAAATGTTTCTGCTTACTTGATGAGCTCAAGTAGAAGGCCTCTGGATGAATTAGGTTCAGGGTTCCAACACTATTCATCTTAACAAAATGTTTTAGAATTTACAGCCCCAAAGCTGATTAGGTATATTGGTAAGTCCATTCAAAGAGCAAAAAGAATTTTTTAAATGCATGTTGGAAGCAGGACACCCAGAACTCTTCTCCCGACTGTATATTTTTGTCCTCAGGAGGCTAAGTTCTTGTGGAACTCTTCAAACATATTTGTAACTTGACTAGGGGCCCAGTGCAAAAATTCGTGCACATTGAAAGGAACTGTGGGCTGCGGTGGGCAGAGGTGCGGGTCTCAGCCCATCCTCCGTGCCCCCGCTTGGCCCCTCCTGCCACGGCCCCTGGTCCCCTGTCTGCAGGCAGCCCTGCTCCCGCCAGCCCTGCTTGCACCCACTGACAGCACAGAGTGATTGGGGCCAGCACCAGCAACAGGTGCGAGTGGGGCTGGCACCTTCAGCAGGTGTGAGTGGTGGTTGCTGCCCCAATCGCCCCTCAGGAGCAGGGGGAGGTGGAGAAGCCCTCAGGGGCAATGAGGGCTGGCAGCTGCCACTCGCACCTGCTGATGGCGCCGAGCTATTGGGAGCGGCACCAGGCGTCGACAGCAGGTATGAGCAGCGGCTCCAGTGCAGGCAGCAGGTACAAGTGGGGCTAGCACCAGCAGCAGGTGCGAATGCCGGGCGGGAGCAAAGAATTTTCACTAACCACCAGAGGCTCGCCCCGATGACAGCGACTGGCGCCCCACCTTGGTCTGGTACCCCCACTCACCTGCCCCACCATCCCGCCGCAGCCAACATCCACCATGTTCCATGCTCTGCCGCCTGCTGCCCACGCCCACCATGTTCTGCGCATGTTCCCTGGTGGTCAGTGCACGTCATAGCGACTGGTTCGGTTCCACCATTCTGTCTATTTGCATATTAGCCTTTTATTATATAGGACTAGAGGCCCAGTGCACGAAATTCATGCCCAGAGGGTTGGGGGGGGGTCCTTCAGCCCAGCCTGTGCCCTCTCCAATCCTCAGGAGGTGTCCGATGGCCTGTTTAGGCCCAATCCCTGCCTAAACCAGCTGTTGGACATCCCTCTTGCAATCTGGGACCGCTGGCTTCTAACTGCTCACCTGCCTGCCTGCTTGCCCCTAACTACTCTGCCTGCCTGCCTGGCTGCCCCTAACTGTCCCCCCCTGTGGGCCTGGTTGCCCCTAACTGTTCTCCCCTGCCAGCCTGGTCGCCCCTAACTGCCTCTGCCTCGGCCCCTGCCACCATGGCTTTGTCCGGAAGGATGTCTGGAAGATGTCCAGTCTAATTAGCATATTACCCTTTTATTAGTATAGATTGGCTGTAACAGCCACATGGTATTCACATTTGCCTATTAGTGTTAAGTGAAAGACATCCTTTTATGAGCAGGGGTAATAGTGATCCTTACATACATCATTACTGCACATCACATTTCCACTGAACATCTGGGCAGTTCTGACCTGTGATTGGCACGCATTATGGTGGAATGTAGGGAGGTCTAAGAAGAATGTAGCATCATCAGGGATCTGTCCTCTTCCCTAATCTTTAGACAAGTAGTTCTCACTTGGATTCTCTCTCCAAATCAAGCCCAGACCTGCGTCCCTGGGTATCTGCATCCTCATGCCACACCCATTTCCTGCCTGCACCAAGCCTGGAAACAAGACCAGCTCTAGTTCCCAAGGAACTTACTGGCCCAATCTGGCCCAGTCGAACTTGAATGTTCTCCTTTTCTCCATTGAGCATTCTCTTTTCTATGCGCCTCATCCTACACATCAATGGAAAGCTACAACAAAACAGCATGGGTGTACTTGCCCTTCTTTGGGGAAATGTGAGCTCACAAAGCCACACTCTTACAGTTCCATGTGATACTTTTAAGGGACTAGAAACATTTATTTGACCAATAAGAAAAAGAGATATACAATGAAAATGACTTAAATTATATCCCAACTATGTGCCCAGTGTGAGCTTATTTGGAAGCATCAGAAGATCACTTGCTGCCTGTCCCTGAGGGTGTGCTCTCTGAAATGGGACATCAGAGTGTGAAGAGCCTGTGTCACCCTCAGCCGTGGGTTCACTAGCCCCTCGTTTCCCTCCTTCGCATGAGGCTGGGCAACGTTGCTATCAGCCCGCTGAAGCCAGGTGCACCAATCTCATGTTGGCCAGGCCCACGCACAGTTGGTGATCATTCTGGAACAAGAAATGGTCTCAACCTGACAGCTCAGAGTCTCCCATTTATCTAAAACAGACTGACAATCTCTACATTTCTTAAATAGTGATGATGGGGGAGACTGAAGTAGTTGTTGTCCCCTGGTTTCGTATAGTCAAGGATTTACATTATAATTAACCCACCAAAGACGAATTAGCAATTTTATTGAGGTTGTTGGTTTCAACACGTTTTTCTTACTAAAGTCATTGGACCTCTCAGCAAATGCTTCAGTAATTTTTGAAGTAAAATTATTTCACTAGATATGCGTATCACACAGGGATCTCACATCAATTGCTATTTCACAGATTGAAACCAAAAGTCTAGAGAGCCAAGTTAAAAATTATGATTCATCACCGTGTGTTGTAAGGAAAACCCTGATTTAGGAGCTTTATTGTTCTCCACTGAAGAGATTACATTTTAATACAGTCTTTTAGTCATAACATATTTCACAGTGGAAACGTTTTCCATCAAGTAGCACAAAACAACACAGGAAGTGTAAGCCCGTGTTGCTGACCTTGTGTTTGGAGCTCTGGTGAGCACGTGGACGTGTTGGGGATTACTGTTGTTCGGATACAGCCACGATTACATTGTAGCAGGAAACACCAGCACGTGAAGCTAAGATATCTAGTGTTTGTTTTTGCTAGTTATGAAACATACTACTTAACTGCCCATGTCACTGTGGTAACACAAAAAGCAGAGGAGGTAATGTTTAGAGATTAAAATGGCGCACTGAAGGAAATTAGCCGAAAGGGCTTTCTAGACATAAAATGATGTAAACTTGGGATGGTCGGAAATATAAAAACCTTTTGGTTTTCCCTGTATTGGACCAGTGAGTTTCCTCTGATGCGTGAAAGAGGAACCACCTACAAAACAGCAGATACATCTTGGGCACAAGCCGGGGCTGGTCCAGCAAAAAAATCAAGGCTGGCCTGATATTGGGATGCTTCTCCATGTGAGTGGGCATTTTCCTAAGATAGTTTTTAATTCTTACCAAAGAAAATTTGTAACAGGAGTAATTTGTTCCAGTATTTTTAAAATGATATCCCAACTATATGAGACGGGAGTTGGCTTGGGGATACAAAGGATAAGTTCAATTACATCAATGTCACAAGATTCTAGAAACACGGTGACATCAAAAACATCAACTGTGGGCTGTGGGGATATGTTCAAACTTCTAGAGCTTCTAGAATATGTTCAAACTTCAGTCCTTATCTTAAAATAGACTGTTTCTGGTTGTTGTATGTAAGCCTCATGGTAACCACAAAGCAAAACCTGTAGTAGATACACCAACAATAAAGAGAAAAGAATCTAAGACAATCACGAAATCGCAAAGGAAGAGAGGAAGAGCAGGAGCAGAGGAACCACCTACAAAACAGCAGAAAACAACTAAAATGGCAACAAGTACACACCTATCAATACTTACTTTAATACTATGGACTAACTTCTCCAACTGAAAGACATAGAGTGGCTGGGTGGATAAAAAAACAAGACCCATCTATATACTGCCTACAAGAGACTCACTCAATGCAGATATGAGGACCCAGACTGAAAGTGAAGGGACAGAAAAAGGTATTCCATGGAAATGGAAACCAAAAGAAAACTGGGATAGCTATACTTATATCAGACAAAATAGACTTGAACACAAAGACTTCAATGAGAGACAAGGATGGGTACCACACCATGATAAAGGGTCAATCCCATGAGAGGATGTAACATTTGTAAATATTTATGCACCCAACACAGGACCCACAAATATTAACAGACCTAAAGGGAGAAATAATAATAAAATAATAGTATTGTACCTTAATACCCCACTTTCACAAAAGAATGGATCATCCAGATGAAACATCAGTAAGGAAACATGAGCTCTAAACGTTTAGACCAAAAGAACTTCAGACAGAGAGAGGTAAACCTCGTTTTATTGTGTTTCACTTTACTGGGCTTCACAGGAGTTGCATTTTTTACAAACTGAGGGCAAGACCTTCCACCAGCAAAAAGCTCACACTCACTTTATTGTGGGGGTCTGGAACTGACCTGCAATATCTAGGAGGTCTGCCTCCCTGTACAGGACGTTCCACCCCATCAACAGAATGTGCATTCTTCTCGAGCACACGGACATTCTCCAGCACAAGTCATGTGAGGCCACAAAACAAGGCAATAAACTTAAGAAGAAATCATAGCATCTTTCCTGACCACAGTGGTATGAAACTAGAAATCAATTATAAAACAAAAATTCACAAATCTGTGGAAATTAAGCAACATGCTACCAAACAATCAATGGGCCAAGGAACTTAAAAGAGAAATTAAAAAGTACTCTGCCTGGATCGTGTGGCTCAGTTGATTGAGCATCGTCCCGTGCACCAGGAGGTTGCCGGTTCAACTCCCCGTCAGGGCACATACCCGGCTTTCAGGCTGGCTCCCAGTAAGGGGCATGCAGGAGGCAGCCAGTCAATACTTCTCACGGATGTTTCTCTCTCTCCCATTCCCTTCCTCTCTCTGAAATCAATAAAAACATTTTTTTAAAAATACCCTGAGACAAATAAAAATGAAAATACAATATACCAAAATGTACGGGATGCACCAGGTCTAGGAACGGAAGCAGTTGTGGGTCCGCACCAGGAGATGGCATTAAAAGTAGCCCAAAACGTAGCGGCTCCCGGCTCTCAGCCCATTGGTGGCCTGCTTCTCTGATTCCACCCTGCTGCAGCCCAGAGCAGCAGTGCGTCAGTTTTCAGACTTTATCATCTTTCAGAATCACCTGGAGAGCCCGACTCCAGTTTCTGCATTAGAAGCTCTGGGGCAGGGCCAAAATTTTGCATTTCTAATAAGCTCACAGGTGCGGCTGCTGGTCCCAGAATCACACTCTGGGATCTAATGTACATTAGCATCATCTAAGGCCGTGGTCGGCAAACTGAGGCTCGCGAGCCACATGCGGCTCTTTGGCCCCTTGAGTGTGGCTCTTCCACAAAATTCCACGGCCTAGGAGAGTCTATTTTGAAGAAGTGGCGTTAGAAGAAGTTTAAGTTTAAAAAATTTGGCTCTCAAAAGAAATTTCAATTGTTGTACTGTTGATATTTGGCTCTGTTGACTCATGAGTTTGCCGACCACTGACCTAGGGCCCCACTGCAGGCCAATCAAACGCTCTGGGGGCGAGGCTTGGGCTATCAGCTCCCCGGGTGTGCAGACTTCATTTCTTGTTGGTATGTTCAAATGTATCCGGGATTTGTTTTAATCAGGTGTGATTTGACACGCAGACGTGGGAAGATTGTCATGAAGGAGTCATAGTCACACATCTTTAGAAACAAGAGGCACCGCACGCCATGCAGGGCCAGACCAGGGTCAGTCAGGAGGCAGAATGGGAGAGGGCAGACATGGCCCAGAGCCTTTATTGGGGTTTGGGGGGGAAGGAATGGGTGAGGCAGAGTAGGTTCCTTGAGTCAGTTTAGGATTCAATAGTTTGAATACTCTCAGCAGGCTCTGGCCCTGGGGTGACAGGAGGGGGGATACTGGCTTGGTGTGTGAGTTTGATAAAGGAGACAGTGGGGGGGGGGGGGGTGGGCGCTGGGAGGTGGGTTTGTAGGTCACAGGTGTGCCTGCAGGAGAGTCCTGCGCCATCTCTAGGAGTTAGCTGGCCCTGGGAGTGGCGGCCTCGCCAGGATCAAGGCCCCAAATGCCAGAGCAACAGGAATTCGGAAAATAAGAAAACACGGTCTAGTCTGTACAGTTGGCTACCTCTGCTTCCCTGCTGAACCTCGTCTCCTAGTTTCTAACCCAAGTCTGACTCTGTCCTCAATACTCTCTTCTCTTACTGCAACTTTATTCGAAATTGCGTAGCTTAACCTAAATTTGCTGTCAAATCAGAAAAGGGAGATGGGTTCTAGTGTGAACCATGTTCAATCACTTCAAGAAAATTCTGTATTTCCCAGACTGCATTTGAGGAGACTGGCATGCCACAAAATGATACAAATATCATTTTTCTGAAAAGTATGACAGCTGCTTCAACCTAACACAGCCAGAGGCCTACGAACCAAGACCCCTTGTGTCCACATGACTTCACTGTTTGTTCCAAGAAAGAGAAGACCATTCCAGGAATTTAGCTGAGACAAGACTGCTCACCTGGCAAACAGCTTGCTTGTCAAGCAGCTCACCTCTGAAGACTCCCTACAAAACCCTTGCTGTATTCACAGTCTTTACCTGCTTTATTGCACTGCTTAAAAGACACATCTTAGCACTTGAGCCGACCCCCCCCCCCTCCCCGACTCCAACCCAAGCCTTTCAAAATCCTCCTCTGCCTTCCCATCTGACCCACTCCTCCCTGCTGTGGGCTCTCCCTGCTGCCTTGGGTTCTGATTCACTTGGTTTTGTGTGGTTAGCAGACCACCTGGTAATACCTTGGGGAGCTCGCTGTATTATTAGGGAGTTATTTCAGGAACAGAGGGCTCTCTAGTCAAGTGGGCTTGGGAAATACTATCTACCAGTTTCACCAAAATCCATATAAAGATTGCAATCGTGTCCGCCTAATAAAGCTTCTGAAAAGTTCTGCATTAAAAAACAACAAGAAAACTCTATGAGATTAAACAAACTGGAAGCTCATTCATGGGAAGCCATGTTTTTCTGCAGGCTTACTAACTTCTCTAAGAAAAATGTCCCCCTCAGCACCAGTTTTTAAACCTCTAAGGTCATGAATGATCCATGAGGAGTTAAGGTCTGCTGGCACGTAAAGCACAACTCGGACGTCCTGGCAAGAGCAGGCACCGGGCTTCTCCACACGGAAGTGTCCTCACCCCACCGTCCGAGCCTGAGGAGGGGAGTTTCCACATCATTAATGGCTCCTGCATGACTGATGAGGGAGGGCTTATTGGAATCCACCCGTCTGTCTGCAGAAGGCCAGTCACTGAGGCACCCCAAGCCAGGCACCCCGCCCACTGTGGGGCAGGAGGCAGCAGGACCCCTCTCGCCCTGGATTCCCAAAGCCACTGACCAGGTGCGTACTGCCTGGCGCTGCACTTTGCACAGAATGAGCCTCTGTGAATGTGACCCGGACAACAATTCCTGTTCCTGGACGTGCCGCTGACAGATCAGAGGAAATCCCCATCTCGCCCCTCCAAGGCCTCCTCAGAGACGGGGTCAGGGCAGCTAACTTCCCCATTGTTTCCATTCTGGAAACACCCTGGTGTTGGCCCAGATCTGGGAGAGGAAATAAATTATCAGAGAATTTCAGGATCCAATGCATTGCCCATGAATTACGTGACCAGGCAGAGGAGAACGTCGGTCTAATGAAATCAAGGTTATTCAAGTTACCAAAGAGCATGTTGCCAGTGCATTCCTTAACATATCCTCATTAAAAATTAATCAACATTAATATTACATTAATTAATCACACACACACACACACACACCCATGCTGCTTCTCTGGCTTACTGCTAGCATCTCGCTTGTATAGCTGTCTGTCTGCAGAGGTTAGCCAGAGGTTTCATCCTGCAAAATCCATACTGCTCCAGGTCAACTGAGCTGATATGGCATTATAACTATTTTTTCCTTGCCTACACCCCATGAACCACTCACTGTTCTTTCTTCTTTTTCCAACTTTGTGATGGGGGAAGCGAAGGGTTAAGTGAAGGTCATTCTCAGGGAGCTGGGGATTTCTCACAAGGAGTAAATGCCCAACAGGCCCGCCTTGCTCTCAGTGGGTGTTGAGAGCCTGGGGGGGGGGGGGGGGTGGCTGTGCTGAGAGATCAGCTTTAACCCAAGATGCAGAGAGACTCAGCCTGGTAGGAACGCTTCCCCTCCCCCACTTGTACCCGCTCAAGGGCAAGGAGAAGCACAAAGGGAAACACCCCGTTATCCGCCCACAGCAGGGACAGTTGCTTTCTTTCATGTGTGTCTTCCTAGAACCAAAAGCCTGGCCTGGTGAAGCATAATCCAGAGGACAAGCATACCAAGTTCTCCGAGTGCCTGTGGCTTTCTGCAATGTTATGGGAAAAAGGACTCGAGGCCTGGAATTTTAAAACAACACTTTCTAATTATAAAAACTGCATTGCAGGAGAGATGAAGAGCGTGCTGCCCAGCCCACGGCTCAGGGCCCTGAAACAGCAAACTTGCAAGCTTTCTTTTCTGCCCACAACCCCCTGCGAAGCTCTCTGCGCCTCAGCAGGGGGAGGCGGCTTCCAGGAAAGGTGGGCCTCCGGCCACTCCCGCAGGCGGGCGGATGAAGGCGGGCTCCTCACAGGTCAGCCGTTCTGCGTGCCTATGAAAACGGTGCTGAGAACACACTTTCCAAAGACATGCTTGCTCTGAAAGATCAGAGGGCAAGGCCACATGGAGACTCTATAGAGGGTCTTGATATCTGTTGAAGGGAATGAAGCATTAAGGATCTGAGTTCTTGTCGGAGTTCTTCTAGTTACCAGGGCTGATTTTCTGGTCAGTGCTCATAACTTTTTTTTTTTTAATCCTTACCCGAGGATATTTTTTCCACTGATTTCTAGAGAGAGTGGATGGGAGAGAGGTGAGGAGAGGAGAGAGAGAGAAACATCAAGGTGACCCTTTGGTCCGAGGGCCAACGCTCTCACCATTGAGAAAAACGAGCAGGGCAGTGCTTGGGACTTTTGAAATCCAGCATTAACAGCACTCCGAGACCCTGAGTAGGCCTCAGGGCCTTGCATTCCTGCAGGGTGATGACTTGCCCCTGAGTTCCCTGCCTCTCAGTGACTTCCAGGAAGAGCTGGTCCCTGCCCCCGGTTAGATGGGTCTCCAGAAAGTTCCTTACAGACCAGAACAGAGCCCTCAGCCATCAACCTGTGTCATCTGGGCCCCATGTGTTTGCTGGGAGGGGCTGAAGAGCTGAGGCTTGGAAACAAGTGGGTGACCTCAGAGAGATGCGTGGTCGCTGCGGAATCTGGTTGCCATGGGGACGTGAGGTTTCTGCTCAAGCTGTTTGAGAAGCAAATTTCCCATCATGTATATGTAAACATATTGCAGCATCTTTAGCTTTTAAATTCATTTCCTCTCCACACAGCATCCAGCGGGCTCATCCTAAGAGAACTGTGGCAGGTAACTTCCCGGGGGCAGCCCTTGCAGGGAGGTGGGCTTCAGCCTTGGTTGCCGAGTGCAGGAAGGAGAGGCCGGGCAGCTCGGCAAGCAGCAGCCAGGTCTCCCGCTCACCTCCCGGGGCACCTCCCAGGTTGCACGGGCCAGCAGTGGGAGAAGCTCCAGAGACAGGCCCCAGACAGCATTTTCTCTCCTTCTTCAATGAGGACTTTTTACCTTGTTTTCTGTCCTTCCTGCTGTTCAGTAAACGACTCCACAGCCCTGTCTCTCTCCTCCAGCTCAACACACAGGAACACTTTTTGAGCCTTTGTCAGCGTGGACTGCTAGAACAAATCACCATAGACTGGGTGGCTTACACAACAAACATTTCTTTCCCACATTTCTGGAGGCTGGAAGACCAGGATGGAAATGCCAGCAGATGTGGGTGTGGTGAGTACACCTGCTCGCTGGCTCACCTTGGTCGCCGGCCTGTCTCTGAGAGCTGTAATCCCACCCAGAAGGCTCCGACCTCATGACCTCATTGCCTTCCACAGGCCTCACCTCCCAACACCTTTACTTTGGGGATTAGGGTTTTAAACACATGAAATCTGAGGGGACACATTCAGTCTATAACAGCCCTCTGGACTTCTTTCCTGGTGTGTGATAAAATACATATAACAAAAGTTACCATTTTAGTGTGCCATTCAGTGGCATTAAGTACATTCACAGGTTGTGCGACCATCACCACTCTATTTCTAGAACGTCTTCATCATGCCAAACAGAAGCCCCGTTCCCTCCTCCCCGCGGCCTCTGGTAACCCTATCCTACTTTCCATCCCCAGGAATGTGTGTATCTAAGGACCTCATTTAAGAGGAATCATGCAATACTGGCCCTTTGTGTCTCATTTAACATAATGTGATCAAGGTTCATGCATGTTATAGCATGAATCAGTGTTTCATCAGAGGCTGAATGTTGTATGCATATATTTATCCATTCATCTGCGGATGGACCCTTGGGCTGTTTTCACCTTTTGGCTACTGCGAACAATGCTGCTATGAACATGGGTGTACAGGTATCTGTTTGCGTACCTTCAATTCTTTGGGGTATATACCCAGGAGTGGAATTGCGGGACCATATGGTAATTCCATTTTTAACTTTTTGAAGAGCCGTCGTGCTGTTTTCCACAGTGAGCCTCTGTGGACTTTGTATCACTGGGTTTCCTGGGCTGACAAGGATGATTTTCCACTGGAGTTTGGCAGTGAGCATCATTGTATTTGTTTCATGCTCTCACTTATGTTTCTCTGAGGTTTTCTGCATGTCATCTTAGTTCAATGGTCCTCTATTAACTGTTTAGGCTATAATGTGTCTGGGGCAGCAGACTGATAATCTATTGATTGACTGGTAGACTTAGACCAGTGGTCGGCAAACTGTGGCTTGAGAGCCACATGCGGCTCTTTGGCCCCTTGAGTGTGGCTCTTCTACAAAATACCACAGCCTGGGCGAGTCTATTTTGAAGAAGTGGCGTTAGAAGAAGTTTAAGTTTAAAAAATTTGGCTCTCAAAAGAAATTTCAATCGTTGTACTGTTGATATTTGGCTCTGTTGACTAATGAGTTTGCCGACCACTGACCTAGACTAGCAACAAGGTGGGGGTGGGGGTGGGGGGAGGGGAGAAACTAATCCTCCCATTTTTCAAACCCTCCTGAGCCACCCTGTCCATCCAGCAATTCTGGGTTTCTACCACTCTCCCACGGGGACCTGGGCGTCTGGTCAGGCTGGCCTCTTGGGCCTCCCCCAACACTCCACGATTTCCTGCCACCAGCACACCGTTCTTTCCTTTATCACAACACCCTTTCCCACTCCCCACGCCCACTTCTGTCTCCACCCAACCCCTCCCTCTCAGGACCAGCAGAGGCAAACCGCACCACACAAGCCTCCACGGAGCTCCTTCTCCTAAGAACATCCCGGGCCCTGGAGTCTCTATAGTCTGATACAGTGTTTTCACTGCTATTTCTAATGTTTTGTTTTCTTGGGAGCAGCACACGCCCCACCCGACCCCCACCAGCATCTGGTACAAGGCTAAGCTCACAGGAGAATTTGGTAAATAAGGACATATTGATTTACGTCCCTGGTCAGAGACTTGGACAAAAGATCTAATTTCGATCCCTGAAATAAAGGAAAACCTACAGTCAATAGAAGAGGCCACTTCTAGGTGCAGAGGCTGAAGATCCTCCACTACATTTCCCTTTTTTCTTTTTAATACTTTATTGTGAAATGTAACATACATTCAGAGAAGCGTGTGAAATGTAATCGTCACCACCACCTAAGTTCAGAAGAAGATTCCCAAGCACCCGGCCCCTCTACCCTGCGAAACCCTGGCTGGCTCTGACTCCTTCCTTCCCCCTGGGGTAACTGTATCCCAAATTTTATAATTTTTTTTTTTTTACTTTTTTCATATTTTTATCACTTTTGTATGCATCCCTTAAAATTATGGTTTAGTTTTGTTTTTGAACTTTGCACAAAAGAAATAATTCTGTACATACTCTTCTTGGATTTGCTTCATTCATTCAGCTTCATGTGTGTGTTACCTGGCTGTAGTTGTCTCACCTTCACAGACATACAACCTCCCACTGGATGAGCAGAGCCCAGGTTATTTGGGCATGTGTGCTGTGGATGCTGAAGGACAGAAGGCTGTTTCCAGGTCGGGGCAACTGGGAACCACTCCCAGGATCATCCCTACCCATCTCCAGAGCGGAGCATTTGCCGAGCAGGACTGCCAGGACCTAGTGTCTGCACACCTTCCCCTCCGCTGGCAATGAACGCAACCTGTTTTCCCAGGTGGTCGTGCCGTCTCACTCTCACCTCGAGTGAGAACGTGCCTGTGGCTCTCCAGCTCTCTGACCCTCAGAAAACACTACCAATCCATGTGTAAGGACAGCGCCTGTTTACTCCACTGGAGTCAAAAAACGTTCAACAGACACGTCCTTGACCTTAGCAACCTCCAAACCCAAAGGCACTTGGAGATCCTTCCACAGGAGCCCCTACCCCTGTTTTAGGGTGGCGAGGGGTGGGGGGGGAGAGGGGAGGAAGACACACGGTGCAGGGGCAGCAGGGACCCAGGGGCCTGTCACCGTCACCCTGGCGCTGTGAACCAGCGCCCTAGCCAGCAGCATAAAACAAACATCAAAGGCTCAGGATGCCACTGGCTGTGGGTTTGAATAGAGCCCAGGTGTTGCCTACAAACTCCCTCTCTGCTGCCTGCCGAGCTGCACCTGCCCCGACCGGGGCCTCAGCGCGCAGCCTGGTGTAACCGGGGGAGCAGGGCCCTGCGGTCAGTCTTGCTTGGCCTTGCCAGCCGGGAGCGCTGGCTCGGGCTCTGCGACTGGGGCCACCCCTGGCAAAGAGCAGAGATCCCTACGACTCTCTAAAAATGCACCTTATTATTATACGTTTCCAGCAATCGAGTAAGTACAAGGAGGAGCACAAACAAAGGCATTTATTTGAACTCTCGCCACCCAGAAATAACCATCACAAAGATTTGGGCAACATCATTCTAGATATCCGTGCCAATATACAGATGGAAGGGTAGACGGAAGGGGGAGAAGGTGGATGGTGGGTGGACGGAGAGGTGAATGGACACACCAGTTAAACATATAACTTTAGGAAAAATCCTACTACTGTCCATGTTGTTTGAAAATAAATCCTACTGCTGTCCATGTTGTTTGAAAATAAAAATGTATTCTCTTTACAAACTAATATTTACTGACTTCTTCCTCTAGTTACAAGAGTAATATATTCTCAATGCAGAAATGTGGACATCACAGAGCATCAAGTTCATCTGCATCCCACCACCAGAAGATTGCTCTGAGCATATCTGCATGCATGAGCATATACAATGCAGTGCTCATGTACCAGCAATGTCTTTATCAGAAGCACAGCAACGCCCCACTCCCACCCACCTCCCACGGCTCCCTCTTAGCTGTTCATGCTGCCCAGGGGCCAAGGACTCTGGCAATGCCAGCCTCCAGATGCCAGGCTGGGCCAACTCACAAAGACTGGCCCGCATAGGGCTCAATAACAACCAAACCTCAACCTTTCCAACAAGCAGCCAAAAGGAAAATTGGACCAGCCTTCCCTCGTCAAATGGTAGGTGGCGGCATTTTTTCTCAGCACGTAAAGCAAAACAAAGCCAACCCTGAGCAGTATGTATGGTCGTAAGCAGTGTATAGATCGGCATAGCTCAATCCACAGGAAAGATCAATGGCAACACTTTTTAAATAGTAACTAACACTGTAACCAGAACCTTATGGGGGCAATCCACTCCACGACCGCTCTCAGAGTTCAGACACCGCAAAGCGATGGGCTTCGGTGACTGTGCACCCAGCCCAGGGGTGGCAGCCCCGTGCATGGTTCCGAAAGAGCACAGGACGAGCCAAACGCTGAGACCAGGTATCTCGTCTCCACAGCTACAGGGCCTGGACCAAACTTTAACACAAACCATTTAGGAACGAGAACAATAAATAAAACTCCTCTTACGTCTGTCCCTAGAGCCGGCTGGAGGCATTGCTTCTCCCCTCAGAAGTGAGTTGGCCTTGTGCCCCCACAGCCATCTCCTCGCCAACACTCAGCCCAGGAGTCGTGTGGGCCTGTGTCTGGCCCGAGGCTCTCGTGAGAGGCTGTACCAGCGCTTTGGAAGCCAGACCCAAAGCTGCTCAGCGCCTTCCCCATGCTGCAGAGAAGCGGGGCTGCGTCTGGGTGGTCCTGAGGCCATCTGGGGATTACTCCCATCCCCAACCCCTCCTTCCTCACTCAACCCAATCGCCCTGGTGCCCCTTGTCATCCAAGAGCCTCATGTATCCCCACACGCAGAGCACCCCCCACTGAAGGCCCTTCCCACCCACCCCTTCTCTCGCATCAAAATATCACCAACCCCCATTCTCGGAACTGTCCCAGCCTCAGTCGTCCACCGGCCGGCTCTGTGGAGGGGACTGAGCTGTCCATACACCACTGTTCCCAGGTAACAGGACGGCATTTCAACGGGGCCCTTCTGAACGCAATGCTGAACTCCAAAACGTGCCCCACCCCCCAAGCTACTGCCCTGAGCCTGACTGCGGGGCTCTGCCTGGAGCATGCCAGCTGGGGGCCCTCGGAGCACACTGTGCAGGGGCCACACACGCCCTCCAGGCCGGAGACCAACCCCAGGCCGAAGAGTTGGGGGAAGGGAAGAGAGAGGGCACCTCTCCATTGCTGCCGCAGCCCCTCTGTGGGGGCCCGGAGCTCGCTGGCTCTGTTCAGTGTAGCCACAGCACCAGCTGGGGAGCTTGCTCCATCTCTCTCTATCGCCCATGCCGCCGCCTCCTCTCACCTAAAACGGGAGGAGAGGGGGAGGAACGTTTTCCTTCTGTGCTGAATTTATCCCCCTGCAGACGGGCTGCAGAAGCCGGGAGCAGAGAAACACAAGCCCTGTTTTAATCTTTCCAAACCCCCCAGTGCCCCCGGCCCACTCCTTTTCCTTCCTACCTTGTGGGGGGCAGGAACTCTGGCTCCTACGGCTCCATCCCGCACCCGAAAGGCCGTCTCCTGGCTCATGGAGGTTCTCCTGCTCCCCGTGGAGCTTCAGGCCCCAGCTGCGGTTCCTTTCGTTTATTGGCACCGAGAATTTCGACAGGTGCTTAGTGTCCGCTACCCCGTGCTCCCCTTTGCCTAGGTCCATGGTCGGCAAACTGCGGCTCGCGAGCCACATGCGGCTCTTTGGCCCCTTGAGTGTGGCTCTACCACAAAATACCACCGCCTGGGCGAGTCTATTTTGAAGACGTGGCGTTAGAAGAAGTTTAAGTTTAAAAAATTTGGCTCTCAAAAGAAATTTCAATCGTTGTCCTGTTGGTATAGGCCCTAGGTCACTGCAGGTGCACCTGGTTTTATTGGGCTTCACTTTATTGAACTTCACAGGTGTTGCGTGTTTTTTTTACAAGACTCTCCACCAACAAAAACATTGTGACTTGCTTTATGGTGATACTCGCTTTATGACGGTGGCCTGGAACCTGACCAGCAATATCTCCGAGTTATGCCCGTAGTTGACCCTGAGTTCCACCCGCCCCCCGTAAATTTTCTCCGGGGCAAAGGCACGTTTGATTTTGCCTGTCTCCCCCTCTCTCACCATGGAGGTGCTAAGGAGCGAGAAATGGCACCTGCCTGAGAAGGAGAAGGGAAGGGCCTGGATGCCCACCAAGCGGACTCTCAGGCTTGGACGCAAGGTGACTGGGTGGAGGGACAGGATCAGTGAACCCCGGAGGGTCAGATGTCAGATGTCGTCTCCTTTCGTCCTCATGAAAGCTCATTGGCGATGAAAGAGCAATCGGTAGTTTCCCTGCTGGGAGTGGGGAGAATTGACATCAAAACTGAGGCCTAGCCGAAACCGGTTTGGCTCAGTGGATAGGGCGTCGATCTGCGATCTGCGGACTGAAAGGTCCTGGGTTTGATTCCGGTCAAGGGCATGTACATTGGTTGCGGGCATATCCCCAGTGGGGGGTGTGCAGGAGGCAGCTGGTTGATGTTTCTCTCTCATTGATGTTTCTGGCTCTCTGTCCCTCTCCCTTCCTCTCTGTAAAACATCAATAAAATATATTTTTTAAAAAAACAAAAAACTGAGGCCTATGGGTGCTTATCCCCTTGCGGTGGGGCGCAAGCCGTGGTCGGCCCTGACCGCTTAGGGCCCCGGACCTCAGGGAGGAGCCAGCGGTGAGGCGGGAGGGGAAGAATTGAGGCGGAGGGTGGGGCCGGGTGTCTGCAGGCCCCCAGGCAGCTGTTCCCACCGCTGTGGTGGGGCAGCCGCAGCCGGACCGGAGGAGCCGTGATGCCCAGCGATCACCAGCAGGGGGTGCAGAGTCCCTGCAGGACGGGGCTCTGGTGTGATTTTGCCGGTGGGCCTGGCTGGGGCACAACTCAGGCCTCTGTTTCCCAGGATTGCTCCCCAGCCCTCCCTTAATTCTGACCATCCCATAGCCACTCAGCACACCCCTTTTCTGTTCGAATCAGCCGTGTGCGTGTCTGTGGTTTACAGGTGAGAGCTCCAGTGCTGATGCCCCAGGGACTTCCACCCGACTGCTCCCCATATGTGCTCTGACTGCCCAGCACCCCACATGTCAAATGAAAAGGAGGAATGCTCTTAGGCCAGCAGCAACCCCGCCACCCCCCTCACCCCCCATAGCTGGGCTTCCTCCACTCGTGGGCCATCCCGCTGGTCAGTGGCGTAGATTGAGGGGTAGGTAACCTCCTAAAGGCACCTGAAGACACCGGGAACCCCGTAAAGTGTGATGTCCTGAGAAGCCCCGCACCAGCCTCCTTCCCGCGCGCGGCTTCAGGCCTGCTGGTTCAAGCCCAGCTGCTCTAGTCACAGGTGGTTTCTAAATGGGACTTCTATGGGCAGCAGCAAGGTGCATTGCGCTCCACGGCAACGATCAATCACCACCGCGGTCCCATTATAACAGCAATCTGAAAACTAGGCAAGCATTTCTTTTTATGTTTGCCTGTTGACGTGGGTGTTTTTCTCTCTGCACACGCTCTTAGCGCCCGCCTGCCAACGTGAATTATTTAAACTGAGGTGTGGGGGGCAGAGCACCCTCCGTGCCCTTGAAATGACTGGTTCGCTTCTGCTCTCAGGAGAGTCAGAATACAGGATTCCTTCGTCCTTGGGAGAAGGGTCAAATACCAGGAATCAAAGGGTTTCTAAAGCCACTCAGACTGTGGGAGTTGTGGAGGGGCCAAGGGGCTGCACTGCATGAAGACCTGGATGAGCTCTTCTGAACATCTCCGGCCTCAATACCACTGAGGCACCCGCCCAGAGGCCCGGAGCAGACGGAAGCCGTCTCTAACTGTGCATCCTCGAAGGCCGTGCGGTTCACCTACAAAGGGGCTCTGAAATCAGTGCCACACGTGGGCTCCTCCGGGCGCCAGTGCCCCGTGGCCCCCGGGGTCCCACCTTCCTGGTGACATCCAGATGTGTCACCACACGCCGGGTCTGACCAGCTGTAGGACGTGCTGTTTCCACGTTCCCAGGATTCATCCGGGTTCACTCGGCTGCTAATTGGGTTTGTAACTGGCAGTGGACACTGAAAAAAAGCTTTTGTAGTCAATTACGTTCTGCTGGAACACACAGAAAGGGTTGTCCTGCCAGGGCTGAGCTGGTCCCTCCCTTAATGAACTGCCCCCGACGAAGGCACGAAGGACACTGTGGTCCCCGGGTACCGTCTCTGCCGGCTGCTGTTGAACGAGCAGCTGAGCTCAATCTGGGCACCGAGCGAGCTGGCTTTCCTGCCCTTTCAATTCACCTGCTTCCGGTGGTTCACGGCTGAAGGCGATCAGGGGCGTCAGAGCCACTTGTACCAGGTCAAAGTCACCCCCACGGC